>NC_081415.1:695798427-696098427 GCF_030272615.1 Cryptomeria japonica | reverse complement strand
TCCCCATTCTTCTTTTCAGATTTTTCCCACTACAAATTGATACTCTGCATTTTATTTTCGTCTTTTCTTTCCACGTAGTCTACCCAACTCCTTTGTTCTTATGCAAGGGCTTGTCTTTTTCTCCACACACTCTTCCTTTTGATTGTACTCTATTTTTATTATCCTAATTTTTTCATAGAGACTTTTCACATGTGCTTCCACACATTGACTAGTCTCCATGACTCTTTGCGTAGTTTTGGATTCCCCCTCTTGTTTTCTTTTCATACACAGTTTAAGAAATTTACTTATTCCCCTTCTTGTTTTCTTTTCATACACACTGTAAAAAATTTACTTAGTCATCTTGCACCTCCCCAATCTACAACAAATAGTGACTTATTTCTTTACTCACTGTACATCTCGGCTTAAACCTACACCCACACTCTCCTATGCAACCCATCTCTGCTCCCTTCCACTCTCCCTGACCAGGCCAAAATTCCCTTCTCGGTCACTACTACTCTCATTTCCCTTTCTTTGCTATCTTATCTGTCGTTTCATAAACAACAAAATGATTGATGCCTCTTCCAATTCCCTCATTGCTCAATCTGCAATTGGATTGGATGTCCATTCTATTCCCCCTCTAAATCATTTAATAATCTACAATTTTATTTGCATCACCTCATTCTCTGCTAGACCATGGTCTTCCCTAAGTTATTAGTTTCTCATTTGATAGGTATCTCTTTGTCTTTCATTGCCCCTTGTGGCCTTTCCTATTACTTCCCTATCAATGTCCATTCGTCGCTCCATGTTTTAAAATGGGAGTTGAATGGTTATAACACTTGTGAACTGCATTTGTTGAAAAGTTTCAATTGTTTCATTTGTTTGCCAAGATCTTCATAGCAATTAGAATAAGTACAAAATTAAATATAAAATATGTATTGTAAATATCAAGAAATTGTGGTGAAAATTTGGCTCTCATCATTTTGTATGCTAGGAGAGATGTCCATACTATCAATTTGGTCGGTGCCCTGTTCAAACTTATTTGAGTTGTGCCTTATAGATATGTAGATCTATATTGCACTAGACTTGACATGGGATTTATGGACATAATATAGATATGGACAAAAGTCTTTCCAACAAATCCATTTCTTGCATATATTGTGTCATTCAGGTTATCACATTTCTTTGAGACATAACAGTTCACGTACCTTGTCTATACTTCCAAATTTTTCACACATATCTACTCTAACAATATTCTTAACATACCCATGACCCCAAGAAGTATTATCTCCCTTTGATCCAAGTAAATTAATCTTCTCATAGTATGTCTTTAAGAGGTTTAGGCATTGATGTCATAAAGTTAGTCGAACATGGTGAAACTCTACAAAGTTGAATGGAGAGACGCCAAAACAATCCAAAATTAAAGAAAATAAACTAGAAATGTTTTTGGTTGATGTTGATTACTAGTTTTCCTAGATGCTCTTGCATTAGACACATTGGGTAGGAAATTTTTGTGAGTAGAACTTACAAAATGGAGTTGGGTAATAAAACTACCCATTTAGATTGTAAACAACTTGCAATGAGCTCCATCATTGTGTTGGGAACACAAAATTAATTATTTTTTCTTCTTTTCTAGCATCTCCCTGGAACAATTGTCATCCTCCTTCGCCAACTCCTCTCACTACTCTTCTCTCCTCTCATGGATTTGCATCCACCATTTGTCGTCCGCCTCCACCAAAGTCTTTCTCCTCTACTCTTCTCCTTCGTGGGATCCACCCCACCATTATCTAGCCTCCTCTACCAAATCTCTTCACTCTTCTCCTCTTTCATGGATTTGATCCACCACAAACCGACCACCTCCACCAAAATCCTCCTGTGTTATCCTCTATTGGTTCCATATGCAAACATGCAACCTTTTGACACCAATCTGCAATATTTACAAAAGTTAGTTGCACTCTCTCTGTAATACCTTCTTTCTCATTCAAATTGAACAACTTTGCAAAAATCTACCTCAAGAGAACAAAGAAAAAAAAATTAAAAATGGGGAGATTGTATTCTACCTACTTCACCATGATCTCAACATAAGAAGTAATTAATCTTGTGGTTAAAATTCTATATTTTGTTCAACTTGTAAAAATAATGGACATAGAGGACAAGATTGTAAATCAAAATTAGCATGCATAGTCTATGAAAGAAATAACCATTGTGGATTTATTTGCAAAATAAACTTCACTACTAGGGAGAATAAGTCTCATAGTATGGATGAAAAGGGTAGATGGCAATCACCTAAGTTAAGGTAAGAGAAGAAGAAAAGCACACTCAAAGAAGGTAATGATAAATCGGAATAGAGCTTATGTGACGCTAAAAGTTATTATTCACATTGCAAAAATAGAGGACATTTGGATGACACTTGTTAGACGGTCCATCCAAACTTCACTCAAAGCATGGCAACAACAAGAAACTGTATTCACTTGGGAAAGAGGAGAATCATAAGTCATCAATTAATAAGAATGGGTGACATTCTTATAAATATACACCACTAATGTATGGTAACAGACTGCTTTATGATGCTTGGATAGAATACTTACTTAAACTTGTGTAAGATATGAGTGTTGTTGTCATGTATATAGGCATATAGTGTCATCCTAAATTTCTTTTGTAGAATGGGTTTATCTCCAAAATAACACAAATGCATTGTGAAAGAAAGGAGTTGATTTCACTCACTAATGGGTTCACATGAGGGAGCAAGTATACATGAGAGTAAGAAAGAACAAGAAAGCACAAACAATAAGGTAATGCATGTTTTCAACCCTCACATTTCTTATTAAAAAAGGTGCATATCCATTATTGTTTGTAGCAAGAATGAGTAATGTATATGATATTTGGATAAGGCATCACTCTTCTAGCAAGTAAAAACCATGTAAAAGAGACATGGGCATCTTGTATTAATTTGGTTTCATGTGATGTAGGCCACATGTATGTGAGGAGGAAAAGCTAGTTTTATTCCATTTGTATGAGAAAGGAATGAAGCATATACATATAACATGGGCAATACTAATTCATATTCTAGGGTGTTGAATCACATATATTCTTATTGTTGAGAGTATGGATAACTTGTAGCATTTTTTCTTAACATATTACAAGTCATGCATATGAAAAAGGAAAAGTGTAGTTTTGTTCCATTTGCCTGACCAAGTAAGAGATGAAGTATGTACGTATAATAATGGTAGCACAAGTTTATATACTTGAGCATCGTATCACATGCATGCTTGTTGTTGAGAGCATGGGCATCTTGTAGCAATTTGTTTTTACATGTTGTACGTCATGTATGTCAAGTGGAAAAGTGCAAAAATTTTCCATTTATGTCAAGGTGTTGTAAGCATGTAATCTCTATTGTTGAATGAAGGAGGTTTCTAGCAAGGTTAGAAAGTTTTCGCAACATGGACAATACTATTGTAAGATATTTGGATATTGTGAAAAAAATGTATACTTCTTGACATAAAGCATGGACGACATTATGAACATTTGCTTGAGTGTTATAAGCATGTATACTATGACTCCACCACAATATGATGCATATATGTATATAGTTGTCATTTAATTGTTATTGAGTGGAACTACAAAAATGATTGGCTTTGTAATTTCTATAAACATAGGTCTTGATATTTTACAGATCAATCCTTTATTGCTTATGTGGACTATTGTTGATGACATGACCTTTGATATGATCAAGAGTAGATAGGGTGATACAAACCTTTTTCATTATCAAGATAAAGCAAGCAAGTTTTTTCAAGGATATACCTTCAGCCCCAACTTATTGAGCTTAGTAATTCGTACATCAACCCTTGTAGAAACTAAGCTTCAAACTAATTATATGCCTCAATAACTTTCAAGCCAACTGATTCTAAAAAGAGTAGTAGATGTGTTTGCCCCAAATGTTTCTACACAATTTAAAAAGGCTAGCATGAAAATTTTACTTAAGGACTATGGCACAATGCAAGAAGATAATGCAAAGAGCCATTGAAGAAGGAAAAAACATTAAAAATAAACTACAAGCATAAGCAAAAATTCTTGAGCAAAGAGCTTTAATGCCTCCTCCTTGACCTCCATAAATAAGCACTTCAATAAGAAGCATTGATTTAGGAACATAAAATAAATGAACTAAAAGACATTTAGAAAAAGACTTGTTAGAGAGAAGTTATCTTGGAAAATGCTAGAGTATATAAGACAAATCTATAAGAAAAAGTATAAGTTGTTTTCAATGCAAGAGTGCAAAATTTGCTAAGATTGGATGGCAGCTTGTAAAATTACTATTTTGACATAAATGACAAATTATGCTAGAAAGTTGATGGAGAACAAGAGTAAATGGATGCCCAATACAACCAATAGGCAAGCATGTTTGAGCATACTAAATATATATGTAGTGGCATCCTATAATACCAACTATTAACAATTTATGTGATCTCTTGTATAATATTGTCATCTTCAATAATAAAATGAAATATAATGTGTCATAAAAGAAGGTAGAGCTTTAACATTTGGTCAATTCACAAACACCTAATATAGAGAGCCATGGTGGAGTTAGCAAGAAAATTGCAACTTAGAAAGACAAGTTTAATAGATTAATCTCCTTGTTTACTTATCCCTTTTTGCTAAGTGACAAAATGGATATAATTTGTTTAGTCATCACATAGACAAGATTGTGCTGTTAGAAACAAGGGTCAACAACTTTACTGAGGAAAGTAAGGTTATGTTAGATACAAGACATTAGGCTAACATAAATAAGGCAAAGGTCATAATAGATGTTGGCTTGCCAAGTGATTGGGAGAGGGACCAATGGATTAAAATGCATTTCATCAAGTTTTGTACTTTTATATTCTTTCAAAACTATTGTTACATATCGTATCAAGTCAAAAGGGGGTCGCATGCAATCTTCCTATAAAAATTTTAACATTTATGTGAAAGGAAAAAACATATCAAGAGAAGTGTCTTCACACTGACAATTTAATATGCATTTGGATCTTTAAAAGAGGATTGGTCTCATATAGTTTAAGCAATAATTTTGAGGTATAAATTTCCCAAAGTATTGCAATTTGGAGAGATTACCAAAAGGAACATAGAAAATATCAAGAGATGAGCCCAAGAGACATTGTCACCATGCATACATATTGTAAGGAAAACTTAATTCTCGAGATGGGGGGCGAAAGAATTCTACTACTACACTAGATCTTGAATGATTAGCTAGTGATGCTCTTCCTTAAAGAAGGCCAAGAGTTTCTATAACAACTCTTTTGGTCTTGTTCTAAGTTTCAATTTTCTTATTGATAACTATATAATATGTGTGATTGCATGGGTGTAAGATAAGTTGGAATCATCCAAGTGAGACATGTCTAGTTCTATTCCTATAAATATAGGTTTTGTTAGGCTTTACTCATATATAACTGGATTAGTTTATGTAATTAGCAAGCTCTCAACGAGTCTAGAGGAGTATTTTTTAACTTGATTCTTTATAACAAAATAGTATTGTATTTTCAATTTTCAAAGATAAATATAAATCGTGTCTAGTTTGTTTATATATTGTCTCCATTATTTGGTCTATATTTTGAACGGATCAAACAAGTCTCTACGATCATATTTGTTCAGTTAAGAATATTAGCATTCCACCAAGGTGATTGTAAAAACTTGTCTTAATATGTTGATTATTGTGATAAATAATGGATCACAAAGATGGTTTATAAATGTTATTTAGAATTGTCTTTGGAAGTTTATTTTATAAGACAATTTTGTTGTTATGCCCATTTGAAACTAAAGTAGTATATGCTTTAATTGTCATTATAAATCATTATCTATTGACTATTTTCCCAAGGGATTAGACATTGGTCTTAAATAGCTATTGATCAAAATTTGAATCAAATGAATGCCTTGAGTGTGTAATTTATATAATGTATAAGTCTACCAAAAGCTCAATGTTATAAAGAAACATTGAACACATCCATATTTTTCAAGTTCTTTATGTATATGCTTATAGACCTAATTTATTTTTTACTTAATAGATCCTTGCCTACAAAATCACAAAAGCTAAAACAAAAAGGAATTAGTGATAAAGTAGAATAGGATTAAATTTGTGTCTCAAGGTTCAGAATTTTTGTTTACAAGTTTTAGAACAATTCTTTTTAATTGTCCCATGAGACCTCCAAGGATCGCCTTCCTAAGATTTATAAAGAGTGAAGTTTAGAAGAGTTGTAGCTAATATTCTCAATTGATTGAAGCTACCTATATTTTAATTATAAAATGTCTATTTACCAATTTACCTCGACTTTAAATACCAAAGTTAAAAGGTTTCATAAGTATCTTTTAGAAATGCAAGGAACTAATTGGAGCACCAATAGGCACAACCTATCTCCATACACATTAACTATCATGGCAGATGATGGGCTTAACTTTAAAGCTAGCAAAAGAAAGTGCATAGAGAACATGTTTAAAGGTCAATCACATTTCCAAAGCTTCATCCCCCTCGAGTTCATGGATGATTCATTCCATCACTTAATAGATCCTTGCCTACAAAATCACAAAAGCTAAAACAAAAACGAGTTAGCAATAAAGTAGAACATGATTCAATTTGTGTCTGAAGGTTTAGAATTTTTGTCTACAAGTTTTAGAACAATTATTTATAATTGTGCAATGGACCTCCAAGAATCACCTTCCTAAGCTTTATAGTGGATGAAGTGCAAAAGAGTTGTAGCTAATGTTCTCAAATGGCTTAAGCTACCTATATTTTAATTATAAAATATCTATTTATCAATTTAACTTGACTCTAAACCTCAAAGTTAAATGATTTCATGAATATCTTTTAGAAATGCAAGGAACTAATTGGAGCGCCAATAAGGACCACCTATCTCCATACACATTAACTATCATGGCAGATGATGAGCTAAACTTTAAAGCTAGCCAAATAAGATGCATAGAGCACATGTTTAAAGGTCAAACCCAATTCCAAATCTTCACCCCTGTAGAGTTCGTGGATGATTTGTTCCTTTATAGACAAATGCAAGCTCGAAAAGAAAAGTAGTCTAAGATAGCTTTAGAAGCAAGAAGATCCAAGATTTATTTCATCAACACAACCCTTAAATAACAAGAGAAGATATAAAGTGATGCAAGAAGAACTTCCTCCTTCCTACCTTAAAACACAAAACACAACAAACATACATAGAAACTCTATACTGCCAAATTTAATGTTAGACAATCGAGATGAAGATTGCACACAATTGATTTTATTAATTTCTCAAAGCAAAAACAACTTTGTAATAACATTATATATATAGACTTCACATCAGCCTCTCAACTCTCAACACAAACTCACACGGCTCCAAACTCTGCACAATTTCCCCTTCATACATTAATTTACTTCTTCCCTCTCACAAGCCTCACACAAGACACTCACATCTTCTCCTGCATATCTTGTGTTGTTTATAACTAGGAAAGATGGGTTCGGATTGCCTTAAGGCAACATCCGAACCCATTTAGGACTGGGTCCTATCTTAAAGGGGTAGCGTGCCCCAAGACAAGTTCGGCCCCATCCTCCATGCCACAATAAATTAAATTGGCGCCAAAAGGCACTAAAGCTGACCTAAGATATATGGGTTAAAGACCCATATAAATAAAGGTTGAATTGCAAACACAAACACAATTCATTCATTCATGCAATCAGCGAATTAGCTTTGCAACTAAAGGTGTGAAATCACTAAAGAGGATTGTGCGAACTTATCCAAGAGGATATAGGGCATTTTTGGTGCAGTCTTGAAGCATTTAAAAGGGTAGATCTGGTATATAAAGATCAGATCCGGAGAAGCAAGCTAAGTATTGTATTTGTGCAATAAGAGTGAATACATAATCTGACCTGTGGGTCTTTAATGCTGGGTTTTTCCTCCTTGGAGGTTTTCCCAGGGTATTTGTGTTTGTCTCTTGTTTCCTTGTTTCATTCTTGAGTTTACTTGATTATAGTTTACTAAATTACAACAAACTAATCAAATGTTACAAATCTGCTTAATAAACTAGGGCATAATCAAATGTTACAAATCTAATTAATAAACTAGGGCATAATTAAATGTTACAAATCTGATTATTGATCTAGGGCACAAATTCAACATGGTATCAGAGCTAAGGTGTCACTAACTTCAGATTTTAGTAAATCATTTATTCATATAGTTGTTGTTTGTTTTCAGATTAAAATGTCAGGTTTGAGGGTTGAAGATAGACTTGATGGAGCCCTTGGTTTTGCTGCTTGGAAAGTCTGAATTCTATTGATCCTTGAAGAGAATGATCTGTTGAAGTTCGTAGAAGAAGAAAGGTTGTCCCCTCCAAAAGATGCTGAAGAGCTGAAGCAATTCAAGAAAGACTCCCTCAAGGCTAAGAAGATTATAATTGAATCCATCAAGAATCATCTTGCCACTATCATATCAAAATTTGCGTCTGCCAGGGAAATGATCAAACACTTGGAAGGGATGTATGAAGTCAACAACCTCAGCAGGGCTCTTGCTCTAAGGCAGCAGCTTCTTCAAATGAAAATGAAAGAAGAAGACTCAATCATAGCCTACTTCATGAAGATCAATGAACTAAAGGACAAGCTAAGTACTCTTGATTGCCAAATTTCGGATAAAGATCTTGTTATGATTGCATTAAATGGTCTACCTGATGAATGGGAACCATTCATTCGTAGCATTGGTGGAAGAGTCGGTCGTCCCAACTTTGAGCGTCTTCAATCTGATTGCATTGAAGAGGAATCTTGAATTGAGGTAGGAGGAAAACTCAAGAACTCTCACAAAGATAATCATGTTCTCTTAGCTAAATCTAGGAAAGGTGGACATTGGAAGAAAGAAAAGAGAAGCAAAGATTTTAGATCCTCCTCCTATGATCCAAGGAAGAAGTCAAGAGATTCCTCTCACATTCATTGCTTCAGATGCGATAAGTATGGTCACTATGCCAAAGATTGTAAGAATGATCCCAAGGAAAGGGAAGTCAATTTAAATAAAGTTGCCGAACAAAGTGAGGATTATCTTCTTATCTCTGCTCTATCTAGCAATGTTCCTACGGACAGTAATACTTGGATACTTGACAGTGGTGCCTCCAAACGCATCTCAGGTTTTCGTGAGCATCTTTCAGATCTGATTGAAAAAGACACCAACCCTCATGTGGTAATCGGTGATGATGCTCGATACTCGGTAAAAGGTTCTGGTACTACCTCTTTAAAACTAGATTCTGGTATTTCCTTACAACTCTATGATATTCTTTTTGTACCTGGTATTAAAAGAAATCTTATTTCCATTTCTGCATTAGAAGATAAGGGTTTGCAAATAGCATTTTCTAACGGGAAAGTACTCGCTTGGTCTAAGAAATCTAATTTCAAAACTACTCGTGTTATTGAAAATAGATGTGATAGTTTATATAAGCTTGCAGCTAATCCAGTTCAATCTCTCATCCATGAGGCCCCTGAATCATGCGAGCTATGGCATAGAAGAATTGGACATCTACACTTTCAAGCTCTTCCCACTCTCAGTAAAATGGTTAAAGGTATGCCTAAACTTAGTTTATCTCATGATGATGCTGGTAAAGGTTGTGCAATGGGTAAGGATGTAAAGAATCATTTTCATAAAAGTGATAGTAGGGCTAAAGAAAAGTTAGAACTTATTCATTCAGATTTATGTGGTCCTATGTCTGTAGCATCTCCTAGCGGTTTCTTGTATTATGTTATCTTCATAGATGATTTCTCTAGGAAAACATGGATTTACTTTCTTAAATCTAAAGAGTCTGAAGAAGTCCTAAACAGATTTAAAGAATTCAAAGCCTTAGTTGAAAACACTACAGGAAATCGAATTAAATGTTTAAGGTCTGACAATGGAGGTGAATACACCTCAGGTAATTTCTATGACTTTTGTGTTAAGGCGGGAATTAAGAGGGAGTTTTGTGTTCCCTACAATCTTCGGCAAAATGGAGTTGCTGAAAGAAAGAACAGGGCCATTGTTGAAGTTGCAAGAGCCATGATCCATGATCAAGACCTGCAACCTTTTCTATGGGTGGAAGCATCCAAAACAGTAGTTTACATTCAGAATAGATGTCCTCATCGTGCTCTAAAGGATGTAACTCCTGAAGAAGCCTTTACAGGAATCAAACCTGACATCTGCCCCCTAAGGATATTCGAGAGCCCGATGTATGTTCATGTGCCTAGAGAAAAACGAACCAAGTTGGATCCCTCTGGAAAGAAAGGCATCTTAGTGGGATACAATGAATCTTCCAAAGCCTTCAGGATCTACATTTCAGGTCAAAGGTATGTTGAGGTAAGTAGAGATGTAACTTTTGAAGAAGATATTGCTTTCAAAAGATCTAAAGGTTCATTATCTGACAATAATGATATGGTGATTGAAAATCAAGATTCAATAGTTGATGCTAACCCTAAGATATGGGAGGAGTCCACTGACCTTCCGGATCAAGAAGTTTAGAATGACCCCAACAAAACTCATGGACTCTACTGATATACCTTAGGATATTGTGGTCTGCAAGAAGAGACCACTTTGGGTTAGAAACACGATTCAAGATGCTGAAGGATTTGTTGCTCCCAAAGGAACCTTTAGAGATAGCAAGAGATTCCAA
Source organism: Cryptomeria japonica (assembly GCF_030272615.1). Taxonomy (NCBI): domain Eukaryota; kingdom Viridiplantae; phylum Streptophyta; class Pinopsida; order Cupressales; family Cupressaceae; genus Cryptomeria; species Cryptomeria japonica. The sequence goes on along the minus strand of NC_081415.1, from coordinate 696,087,807 downwards.
AATCACACCAACTACATTTCTATGATGTGCAATATCATTGAGTCTGAACCTCACAATGTCGAAGAAGCTATGTCCCATCATGCTTGGAAATCAGCCATGGATGAAGAGCATGGGTCTATCATCAAGAATGATGTCTGGGACATTGTACCCAGACCCAAAGGTAACTCTGTTGTTTCTTCTAAATGGTTGTTTAAAATTAAGTATAATGTTGATGGTAGTATTGAAAAATACAAAGCTAGGCTTGTAGCTCGTGGTTTTTCTCAAAAGGAAGGAATAGATTATGAAGAAACTTTTGCTCCAGTTGCTAGATATACTTCTATTAGATCTATAATAGCTATTGATGCAACCAAAGGTTGGGAACTGCATCAAATGGACATTAAGACTGCCTTCCTCAATGGTGTTATTGAGGAGGAAGTCTATATTGAGCAACTAAAAGGTTATGTAATCCATAAAAGAGATTCTCATGTTTTCAGGTTGAAGAAAGCTTTATATGGGCTCAAACAAGCTCCTCGTGCTTGGTATGAAAGAATTGATAAGTACTTACTAAGCTTAGGATTTCGTAAGAATGATGTTGATGCTAACATTTACTTAAAAATTTATAATGATGATATGCTTATTTTGGTTTTGTATGTGGACGATTTATTTCTCACTGGCGAAAATAAACTAATCATAAGATGTAAGCAAGAATTAGCCTCAGAATTTGAAATGAGGGATTTAGGACTAATGCATTACTTCCTAGGGTTAGAAGTATGGCAAAAAAAAATCCAATGAAATTTTTCTAAGTCAAGGAAAATATACTATTGATATTCTGAAAAGATTTAGAATGATGGATTGTAAACCCATGCATACTCCTATGGAATCTAACTTGAAGAAGTTAAGTGTTTCTGCAGCTAACTCTGATTTTGCAGATCCATTTGAGTACAGGTAGCTGATTGGATCCTTGATGTATCTAGTCAATACAAGGCCAGATATCTGTTATGTTGTGAATGCCCTCAGTCAGTTCATGAGCTTGCCTAAACTTGTTCACCTGGTGGCTGCCAAGCCCATTCTAAGATACCTACGTGGCACTATTGGTTATGGGCTGAAATATTCACTTAATACTTCAATCTTCTTGGAAGGCTATTCAGACTCAGATTGGGCAGGAAGTGTCAAGGACAAGAAAAGTACTTCGAGTATCTGCTTCAACTTGGGCTCTGCAATGATCTCTTAGGCATGTAGAAAGCAATCTTCCATAGCATTGAGCACTGCAGAAGCTGAGTACATTGCAGCATATGTTGCATCCAGAGAAACAGTGTGGCTTCGTAAACTCTTTGTTGGATTATTTGGTCAAGCTAGTGGTCCTACCACCATTCATTGTGATAATCAAAGTTGTATAAAGATGTCAGTAAATCCTGTGTTCCATGACCGGTCCAAACATGTGGAAACACACTATCACTTCATTTGGGACATGGTGCAAAGAGGCATCATTCAACTAAAGTACATTAGCACAGATGAACAAGTTGCGGACATCCTTACCAAACCCTTATCCAGGGTGAAGTTCGAATACTTCAGAGACAAACTTGGTATTGTGGAAAATGAAACCCTGATTGAGAGGGAGCTCCAATCTCAGTGACTCTATATGTTGCGCTTTGATCATTCTTTGCTTGTGTGCAAGAACGAAAAGTATCCAATCTATGCTTGTGTGCTAGATGGAAAATTGTAATTATGCAAAGACCCACTTGTGTATTACACTTTCTATGCTTGCGTGCTAAAACCATCCTATGCTTGTGTGCTAGGTGGGAGATGTAATTCTATGCTTGTGTGCTAAATGGAACTCTAAAGGTTCAGATTATGTATTCTCTTCTTCCCTAGTTAAGAGGGAGTGTTGTTTATAACTAGGGAAGGTGGGTTCGGATTGCCTTAAGGCAACATCCGAACCCATTTAGGACTAGGTCCTATCTTAAAGGAGTAGTGTGCCCCCAAGACAAGTCCGGCCCCATCCTCCACGCCACGCTAAAAGCAACACGCCACAATTAAGTAAATTGGCGCCAAAAGTGACTAAAGCCGACCTAGGATATATGGGTTAAAGACCCATATAAATAAAGGTTAAATTGCAAACACAAACACAATTCATTCATTCATGCAATCAGTGAATTAGTTCTGCAACTAAAGGTGTGAAATCACTAAAGAGGATTGTGCGAACTTATCCAAGGATTGTGCGAACTTATCCAAGAGGATATAGGGCATTTTTGGTGCAGTCTTGAAGCATTTAAAAGGGCAGATCTGATATATAAAGATCAGATCCGGAGAAGCAAGCTAAGTATTGTATTTGTGCAATAAGAGTGAATAAATAATCTGACCTGTGGGTCTTTAATGTTGGGTTTTTCCTCCTTGGAGGTTTTCCCAGGGTATTTGTGTTTGTCTCTTGTTTCCTTGTTTCATTCTTGAGTTTACTTGATTATAGTTTACTAAATTACAACAAACTAATCAAATGTTACAAATTTGATTAATAAACTAGGGCATAATTAAATGCTACAAATCTGATTACTGATCTAGGGCACAAATTCAACATCTTGGACTATCATCTTCTCATTACATCGCAGGATTTTTATTTCATAAACTCTTCTATCGCGGCCCTTAATCACTTGGGTCGATTCTCTACATTCTACACAATCACTCTTGGGCAATACCCACACACACCATTTTCCACTTGCTAACTTATATTTTTATAACTTCATTCTATTTTGAAATAGCCCAATGACCAATACCTCTTCATATCCTACTTTGATTTGGATCGAAGGGATGTCTTTCTAAATTTTATCAACTCTTACTATGGCATTTATTTTTTGTCTATTCTATTCATTTGCCATGTTTATGAAGTCTACAATTTCTTGGTTTTAGTCTTCTCTGTTTACATGTTGCAGCTAACTCTTCACCAATTCTAACACTTCCCTTTTCAATTCTACAATATTTGTTTGTTTTCAAACAAAACTCTTTTCCCATGTGTTTCGTCTTTCACACTTGGTGTACCCATCTCTCTACATTCCCTATGCATAATGAGGGTCTTTTATTTGTTTGATAGTTTCTAAAGCCTTTTCAACAAATTCCTTTTGTGCATATCCTTTGTTGCCATCTAAGAGGCATTCTATCAAACAGTGCATTGCCTTGTCCACACTTCCACAATTTGCACACATGGCCATCAAGACATTTAAAAAAAAAACATTTATATTTTGATGGATGTCACACCTTGTTCCATGCATATTCAATGTCGTTCAAAAACAAAACTCCATGAGCAAACCCACCTTGTCTAATGTCCATGTAAAAGGATGAGATCCATATAACTAAGATAAGCATTGGAGTTTGGAATGTCTAAATTTCAGAAAGTATAAGTATCTCCTTTAACTACATTAAATCCTCTTGGTTGATTGCTTTCACCATCTCCATATAGTGAAGCATTTGTAGGAACTCTTGTTGAAATTTGTACGAATTGGACCTTGAAAACTAGACTCTTGATTCCTTCATCTATAACATTAAATAGAACCAACCTCCCCTAAAGATCTTCACAAAATTGAGAACTGAAATGGATTGATTGTGTATAAAGACTGAAGTTCATGAAGATGATCAAATTTTGGTTATCTTGTCTATGCTTTCATATTTGCATACACCTCCACCAAGCAATTGCAATTTTAGCATCTATCAACATTAGAAGAGAATGAAGAAAATGAATACAAATTTAAGAGGTTTAGGCATTGATGATGAAAAGTCAAGTTATGCAAAGCTGAAAGAGAGATGCAAGGAAAGCGGAAAACTAAACCAAAATAAATATAAATTTTCTTTTGGGTGGTGTTGTTTGCTTATCTACTCGAGTGCTCTTGCACCAAACACACCAGATAGAAAAAAAATTGTGAGAGAACTCACAAAATGAACTAGAGTAATTAGACTACTCTTTCAGGTTGCTAGCAACCTGCAGGGAACTCCAACAGTGATGCAGACAGAGATATCTTCTTCCTCGGCCTCTTCCAACACATAGTTGGGACGCATGTCGACCTCCTCCACCAAGTGTGTCCTCTTCCCCTTTTCCCTCTCATGGATTCATGCCCACCATAGTCCAACCTCCTCCACCAATTCTCTCCCGTAGCATCCTCTACAACTTCTACCCACAAGTAGGCATCTCTACTCCACTCCACTACATCTACACATTCCACTTCCTCTTCTACCATTCTACTCATTTTACCATGCAAATGTATCGCAAGTTTAACATCACAAAACTCGTCAAAATTTAACTTTTCTATTGCGGCATCCGCCTCCACTGCTGCAACATCTTCTTCGTCACCTCTCGTTGTGACTACGACCTCTTTAGGTATAGCTCATCTTCATCAAGTTCTCATTCAACCTCTATTACAACCTCTACCTTTTGAATCTCTTCTTCTTCCACTACCTCAACCTGTGAGGTACCGTCACCTTCTTCACATCCTCTACATTCATTCACCAACGGTTATCTGCGACCACGCTCTCACTTCTTTCTCTTTCCAACTGCAACTATTCTTTCAGAATGAGATCCTCCACATCCCATAGCTCTCTTCCCAATATCACTCCAAAAACAAAATCAACACAAGCCTCTTCACAATCCACACTATCCTCTTCTTCGAACTCATCCTCTCATCATCTACTACAATCTTTCTCTCACTCTACAATCTGCAATACCTTCACTTGCACAACTTCATGTCTCTCAATTCATCGGGACTTTACACACTTGCATCGATCCTTATGAGTTCTCCACAACTACTCCACACTCTCAATGCAAACTGCCTCATGGTCAGCGATCTATTCACACAACTCCACTCTTCACCCACAGGCCCTAGTGTAGATTGTCTAACATTCGACAATCTATCTACACACTCAAGATCTCGAGCTCTAATACCATTTGATGCAAGAACTACCTCCTGCCTTAAAACACTCAATATAAAACACAACAAACATATGTAGGACTATTTGCTGCCAAATTCAATTTGACATAATCAAGATGAAGATTGCACACAAATGATTTTATTAATTTCTAAAAGAAAAAACAACTTTGTAATAACATTACATAAATAGCATTCACATCGGCCTCTCAACTCCCAGCACAAACTCACACAGCTCCAAACTCCACACGATTTTCCTTCTATACATTCATTTACTTTTGCCCTCTCACAGACTTCACACAAGCCACTCACACCTTCTCCCGCATAGTCATGTACTATCATCTTCTCATTACATCGTAGGCATTTTATTCCACACACCCTTCTATCGCAGCCCTTAATCACTTCAGTCAATTCTCTACATCCTACGCAGCCACTCTTAGGCGATAGCCACACACACCATTTTCCACTCGCTAACTTATGTTTTTATAACTTCATTTGGTTTTGAAACAACCCAATGGCCAATACCTCTTTGTATCCTTCTTTGATCTGGATCGAAGGGATGTCTTACCATATTTTATCGGATCTTACCATGCCATTTGTTTTTGTCTGTTCTATTCGTCTACCACGTTTATGAAGTCTGCAATTTCTTGGTTTTTATCTTCTATGTTTCCACGTTGTAGCTAACTCTTCACCCATTCTTGCGCTTCCCTTTTCAATTCTACAATATTTGTTTGTTTTCGAACAAAACTCTTTTCCCATGTGCCTTGTCCTTCACACTTGGCATGCCCCTATCTCTCTGCAGTCCCTATGCATAATGAGGGTCTTTTATTTGTTTGATAGTTTCTAAAGCCTTTTCAGCAAATTAATTATTTTTATGCATATCCTTGTTGCCATCCAAGAGGCATTTTGTCATACAGTTTATTGCCTTGTCCACACTTCCACATTTGCACACGTGTCCACCAAGATATTTTTTTTAAAAAACCATTTATATTTTGATGGATGTTGCACCCTCTTCCATGCATATTCAATGTCGTTCAAAAACAAAAATTCATGAGCAAACACACCTTGTCTAATGTCCATGTAAAATGACGAGATCTATATAAGTAAGATAAGCATTAGAGCTTGGAATGTCTAAATGCAGAGAGTATAAGTATCTCCTCTGACTACATTAAATCCTCCCGGTCAACTGCTTTCACCACGTCCATATATTGAAGCATTTGTAGGAACTCTTGTTGAAATTTGCATGAATTGGACCTTGAAAACTAGACTGTTGATTCCTTCACCTGTAACATTAAACAGAACCTCCACTGAAGATCTTCACAAATTTGGGAACTGAAGTAGTTTGATTGTGTGTATGAAGACTAAAGTTCATGAAGATGATCAAACTTTGGTTATCCTGTCTACGCTTTCGCATTCGCGTACACTTCCACCAGGCAGTTGCATTTTTAGCATCTATCAACATTAGAAGAGAATGAAGAAAACACATACAAATTTAAGAGGTTAATGCATTGATAACGAAGAGTGAAGTTCTGCAAAGTTGAAAGAGAGATGCCAACCAAAACGAAAAACTAAACCAAAATAAACGGGAAATATTTTTGAGCGGTGCTGATTGCTTGTTGAAAAGGTGTCAAGGAATCTTTCTACTGAAACAATGGAAAATGTGTCAAAGAATCTTTCTACCTAAAGAGCAATATAGTTAAGCCTGGGCAAGAAAAAAGAAAATAACATTTTTCAAAATAGTGTCACACTTAGTAAGATAATTGCTAAGGGGAACTCTAGTGTTATTTGAGAGGCTACACAAAACAAATGAATGCTAAATTGGCAATTACATGTCTACAATTAAGCTCAAGATGTAAAAATTCTCATTCGAACTGAATAGCCCACTAAGACTTATACCATTCACAAGACTACCTAATTCCCTCTAAAATCATCTAATAGGGGCAAAAAAGTATAGTTGGGTGAGACTTTCTGCACTCCCATCTTGGATAGAAGAGAAAAGCTATATGACTACATTTTAAGTCATTGTCGGAGTGATAGTCAAAATCAAACAGCACTTCGTAAAATGTTTAAAAGAATTTCGAAAGGAATTGAAAACTTAACATTATGTCTCAACACATTTCTCATACAATCTAGGCAAAAATTGTTGCTTAGATTGGAAAGCATGCCACCTCTTCCTTTCAATATGTGTGCTAACATGCATTCTCATTTATTTGGCTTCGTTGTTTGCACTTGACATTATATGTTCAGAATACTTGATTCTTTCTATTATCCACCTATTAAAAGTAATAGATAGATGACCAAGCATGGTGGGAATTTTTCTTAAGGATTCAGTATTCACCTCTTGGGGACAATGTATCCAATGATGTCCAAAACTTACAGCGTTGATACCTTGGCCATAATCTGCAATGTTTTCAGTTCAAGTGGCACAAGTAACAAGAGTAACAAGCAGTCACCAAATTAGTGATGGATCACTTTGAGATCTATTTGACAGAAATGGTATATAGCCAAAGTGTACAAGAAGGTACCGATCAAAAAAAAGTGTTAGTCCTCAAAAGTCCTCTTAGGTGACAGTGATTCCATGGAATGTCATCTAGAAAAAAAATGTGGAAGGATGGGGAATTGCAAACTAGACCAAGGCAAATTCAAGAGCAAAAACTAACAACTCATTCTTGAGAAACAAGACCTCAGAAATTGTCACGTAGCCCTTAACATGATATCTCTGTGTTCTGCATGTGGCTCACAAGATCAGAATGTTAAGCATAGCTAGCACCACCACCCTTCCATTCCTCAAGAAAGATGTTGCCAATGCTCATCTCAGACTGGACAAAGAGAATTAAAGGTTAGTGCAGAAATTACAAGGAACAGACCCCAATCAAGCAAGGGCCTAAGTGCAACCCCGGCAAGTAGATCTGCTTCAATGGAAAGGACTAATCGTAACCCTCACTCAATGATGTCAACAAGCTGAAGTGCTTATGGATGCTCCACGTTACTAGTAAAAGGAACTTGGGTGCTCTCTTATGAACAATTTGATAATGGCTTATATTGGACAGTTCTAGTTGGTGGTGAAGTTAATAATTTTTCTTTTTATGGAAGTGTTTTCATTTTTTGTGTATGTTCCCAGTAGAATAGCTTCTAATTTAAAGAAAGATCTCCATGGAAAAGACATTTTCGGCAGTTTTTAACACAACTATGAGAATATATTTTTAAATGTAAATAGAATAAATGACGAGTTTGTTAACCCATGGTCCAATTGAAATCCAGCAAGGCCAACCCTTTTCTTTTTGACATCTTGTCTACCTTCTTTTTTAACAGGTGAATGGCATACGATAACTTACATGTCACCTATTAAAAATGATATTTGTAACCAAAATCCAATAACAAAAAACTAGCCCACACCTTATTTGATGCTCTATTGTTCCATATAGCCTAATAGATCTACCCAAAAGCTTCCAAACCTAAGTAGTTTTAACCTTAATTCTGAAGCACCTCATCTGAAGATAACATTTAGCTTCAATAATCTCAAAACCAAGATTACGAAAAAATTCAGCATGTGCTTTACCCTATTGAGGGTAGCAAGGGGGGAGAGAGCATAGATTTATTGCATCAAGAACAAGAGGTTTGGTGCTTGTATGATCGAGAAGTAGAATGCAAAAAATAAGGTCTAAAGCAAAGGAGTCATAAAAGTTGTCATGTCATACAATTTTAAAAATAAGCATTCTCGTTAACTGAGGTATATTGTAAAAAACCCACAAACGTCACATTAAAGACATAACATTAAACTCCAAAACCAAATTTTGCATATGGTTTATGTGAAAAGCAGCAATGATATATTTGTGATTTAGAAAATGCAAGGTAAGATACAAGTCACTATATTCTTGAACAATTTAATATATGTAAATATTCATTCTATTGCAAGATGCATTAAATGTGAATCAGAATATATAGATAAATTTGTTGGTCAAAACTGTTTACAGCCTCATCCACGTCAACCCATGGAAGGTGCAGAAACCATATTCAATTAACTTGATTAACATCAATGTTAAATACAAAACTATACTGAGGTAAATACAAGTTCCCCGAAGATGAAAATGTGGATTCAAGAAAAAATGATCTTTACTTCCTTCCACCTGTTGTAACTCTGGGCTTTCCTTTAATCTCACCTTCCTGCACACAAAATGCATGTTTTCTTGATGTTGGCCCACTAATAATGTTGAATCTCTTGAAAATGTCAAAACTAAAATCATGAGTGTATTAGCCACTGTAAAGGATTATTGATCTTAAAATTTGCGTATATTGTTTACAGTCAATCAAAAACCCTATTTTTCTCATCATATTAAAATAAGAAGCAGATCAGACACATTTAACAAGATCTAGAATACCATTTTAACACTCGCTAACATACAGCAAATATTTGTTTTTTTTGTAAGACGTCTTTTTCAAGAGTTCCTAATTTGTAAGCATAAAATAAAGCCATTGCATTAAAAAGCTACTCTAGCTCAATTTCCACATTGGAACATTGTAAAACTACAATTTTCCACCTGTAGAACTGTTAACAATAATTTTCCTTTTCATACATGTAGTGATTTCATATTGTCTCAAATCATGTAATGATTTATGAAGGTTCAACTGTATAATTTCAAGTCATTCTTCATTGAACTATATTTTGTTAGTGCTTCAGAAGAAGCCATATCTCATGAACATGAACAGTACACATAGCACTCACGACATCTAAGTGATGCCCACAAGAACAAAAAACCAAACTTCCCAAGACATCACCCATCCTAGCACTGCTCTGGATCAAGAGAACATAACAATTGAATTTTCTCCACAAATAAGCCCTCTTAGCTTGCTACACCATAAGCAAAACCTTTAGAAAGTGTTGTACTTTTACGAATTATTCGTTGTAGAGCTCCTTATCTCATTCATTTCAATACATATCTAGTGTTTCCGCATTGTATCAAATTACGTGATGATATATTGGGATTCAACCATGAAGTTTCATGTCAATCTTTATTGACCAATATCTCATGAGTTGTCGTTTAAAAGAACCTACCTCACATGATCTTCATTCACAAGAATTTCTTTTAATTTCTTCATCAAAATTTCCTTGCAATAAATGTACCAAAAATTGGCAAAAGATATAAAGCACATTGGTTTCCAATTGAATATTACATAAAACTCAAATAAAAAGAACATTTACTTGAATAAATGGTCTTTTCTATCTAACATCTTAATTAACTAGTATCCTTTTTCACTGTGCCTTGTTAATTTTATTACCTTTACCATATGTTTGTCACTTCATTAAATGTTCAACTGAAACAATCCTCTCAAACTATAGTATTATATCTTCATTCTTTCTTTACACATCTCTCCACCCTTCTCTTTGATTCTAATCTGACATTTGGTTAAAAATTTTGTTATTGATCTCAAAGGTATTCACATTTCCCCACTGTGTGCGTGTGTGTGTGCATGCGTGTGTCTGTGTGTGGGGTTTTTAAGTTAGTTGATTTGGATGCATTTCAGCCATGTCAATAACTAAGGCCTTTTGCGCATATCACCAGCATATATGTGACCTGTTTTATTAGATATCAAGAATATTGCAACAGTCGTGCTGGTTTTGCGAAATGCAGGTCATGAATAAGAGACATGTATAACTTTTATATAGAATGCCTACCAAGTATTAACTATCAATAATACAATTATCTAAGATGTCTCAAGATATCTAGGAGAAAAGAATGTAGAAAAATGATTACATTAAATGTTACTTCTAGTAATGATCTGACTTGTAAAATGTTTATTCTAGGAAGCTCACATAATTTCAAACTAGAAATAAATAAACAAAATGATTTCAGTACATTGCAATCATGCACCTGAAACATACAGACCACTCAAACAGCACTGACTCCATATTATACAAAGATTAAAGTTTCAGTAACAAACCAGTGGTACATGTAGAAGAATGTGATGTTTAGCAGTAGCTGGATTATGATTTTCCGCACCCTTACTCCAATCATAGCTCACCTGTTGAGTAAACAAAACACATTCATTTATTACATAAATTTATGAAGTTCAAAAGCTCCATTGTATTAAAGAGACTTCATTTCTCAGGAAACAATTGTGCAAAATTTCTAATTCCTGAGAGCATATTTTCTTGAGATACAGCAATTCTAGTAAACTATAAAACAAGAATCAGAGCAATTGTCAGCTACTGACAAAAACTATATGTGCATATTTGAATGATGACCACTGATTTATTAAGGCATGACAACCAACGTTGAGCACTCATAAATGTGACTACTCTATGTGTGGATGCAAAACAATGAGAAAGAATCGATACAACAGAGAAAAACTGCAGGACATATAATCTATGGATAAGTAATAACTAAAAGCTCAAATAATATATAATCTATGGTAGCCTTCATGGACCCAGATAATCAACATTTTAATGATTTTAGCTTGTTGACAACTAGGGGTTTGTGGAGTTGATTTTAGTATTTTCTTGTTTCAGAAAAATGTACAGTTGATTTCTTTGTACTTTTGATCCAGGACTATGCATGGTATTGTAAAATTATAAGCATCTTGCTATTTCCCACCGTCCAACAATGCCTTACGATTGGAACTTTGGCCATGTAAATATTTTTATAATTAAATTCAATTCTTTACTTTTATTCAGAAACTGAAAAGTCATTGGAATGTTATTGTTCAGTCTATAAAACTGTATCTGACCTTCATTTTCATTAAATAATAAATGCCTTTTGGTTTGATAGATACTGAATAATGATACATGTATCCATCATTATTGAGCTAAAGGTATAATGAATATGCTTGGTTACCATCAAAAGTAGGCATCAGTAGACCTCTGTATCTAATCAACAAATACAAAAACAATCTGAGTTAAAAGGAAATGGGTACAGGTGCAGTTCATTTTGGAAACATCCATACACAAAATAAGAAAACATAAAGAATATAGATTTCAAGGCAGACAATATTTCATTAGGCAAAGAGAGGCAAGGAAGCATGAAGGTTAGAAGGTTTATTTAGTTATGGTTTGAATAAATTCTTTTTATTCTTTTTTCAGTTTCAGCAGGCTGCCATGGTTTTGGCCAAAAAACACTTAGATGCCCAGCACTTATGAAGAACCCAGGATGTTTCCAAGGAGAATTATGACCTGGATAAGAATAAGAATCAAACCAGTCAGGGTGGGAGTAGGAGAGAGGCAGAGGTTCAAAGAATCTGATACTACAAAATAAAAAATATAAATTTGGCTATAAGTAAGAAGAACATACAAGCTAGTTTGCTGAACCTCAAACAATTAATCAATAAATCAATGTTTCTTATAATTGGGGTAATTTGTTCCCAACAGTAAAATCTACTTCTGAATGAATCAAGATGTATGAAAATCATACTAGCTTTCCAAAAACAAAAAGTCCTCAATTTACACAGTACAACATTATACCATAGTTGCTCCTCGTACCTAGCAAAGCAACTCAAGCGTATAATGAAACAAAACACAAATCATACCGCATAAGCATATAAAGAACCATCGTTATTAAATGTGCTACATGGAATTGGTTGATTACTCCTTGCCATTGCCTACAAAGAATAGTACACGTTAATCAGGCATATATGAAATACATAATTTAATAGTACTACAATGTCTATTGGATGTATTATAAGAATCTAAACAAATATTCTCAACAACAAAAAAAATTCAAATGTCTGAGAAATATTTTTAAAGCACTGACAAAAAACTAATGTAATCTTCATGAATGAGGTTCACCTACTGATTATCAACTGAAATAAATCTCAAGGGCAATTTTTGCACTTGAACAATAATAAGCTACAACTACCAAGAAACAGGGCATGATAGTTCCTATGTGGGATGAGGACTGGGACACAAGATTTCCTAAGCATAGGACACAGACTTTCCAAAAAATTAAGTAGCAAAATTTATAATAGAAAATTCAAACAATTGAAATAATTTATAAAAATTTAACAATACATGCATGATACACATATTGATATTTAAGAAAACTACAAGAATGGCCAAGTGACATCCAGAAACAAGCTGACGCATCATATTGCAAACAAAATCAAATCAGAAACTTATACCCTTCTTACCTCAGAAGTAACTTTGCTGTATAGCATTATATATCATATGCATGGAAATGTCGACAACAGTTATTACTCCCATACATAATTCTATGTAAGAACCTACATTACCCATATCATCAATTATAGTTGAATAATATTAAAAACTTTTTTGCAAAATCTAATGACAAGAGAAACAATTCTTTGTCTATTTTCTTTAGTTACAAAAGAAATTCAAATCCAAATCATATAATTTATTGGCACATGCTACTAACATTGAGTACCCTTATTTTCCCATTTCAATTAACTAATGTATCCATACATAGATCTCTTAAACTCTTTGAATTGTATTTTCTTTTTACTCCAACCATATTGACCTTTGATAAGAAATTTTATTGCAGGTACATGAATCAGATAGATAGATAGATAGAGACTGACCTGGGTGAGATTTGTCTAATATAGTCCCAGTCCAATTAAATTGGGTGGCTTTGTATGACAGTCCTAGTCCTACTCCTGTAAGGTTGAGCACATATGGTTCTCGGCATAACATAAGAGCCCATATCTCTCAAAACTTTAGAAGGGCATTCTCTCTCTATAGAACCTACTTGGGGATTTTTGTCTATGTCATCCCAAATAGAAACTAGTCTTTTGATTATCAAAGGAAGTGGACCATTTCACATCCCCCTCTTCATAATGGACTAGCCAAATTCACAGGATTCCTTGCCTTCTTCAATAATTATTCACATATCTAGGAAGAAGAGATAGATACTAGAGCCAGGAAGAATGATGGATATTCTAATGACCTCGTTATCATCTTTGGCTACTAAGGAGAAGAAAAACTAGAGTCAAGTATGTCGACTCTAGGTAAAACTTCTGGGCCAACTCAAGTATTGCAACCACAGCAAAATGTGAGCATGGGAATACCAAAATGGAAGACATAACCTAGTTGGTGCTTAGAGCTAAGAGTAGTTGACCCAACCTTGAGTAAATAGGTGGATCTAGATGGGTCCATTAGTTAGGGTTATTTCTGTCAATGGGTTGTTTCTTCGTCATAGACAATGTTTCAGCAAGCCGCTTCAGTGACAAGGGGGTGCCTCCCTTACTATATACAAGCCTAACCTATCGACCACCTCACAATCTATAAGGCCTAAAAGCTCCAATGACAAGGAAGCAAGATTCTACTATTAAGCATTGTTAACCCCCATTTACAAAGAGGGGATCAAGTGCCTTAATCTCTGAAAACCCATCAAGAGTGACCCAGTTCACTATCACTCACTCCTTTCGTTAGCACACACCCTCACATTGGATGATTAGCTTACTTGAAATATTTTGTAAGAACAAAGTCGATATTAAGTACATTTAAATTTTCACCTAATCTTGGGAAGAATAGGTAGGCCAAGTTGATAGGCTAGGATTGAGATGACAAGGTGGAAAGTTGAGACAAATGGGAAAAAAGAATTAGTTCAATACAAATGCTTGCTCTAGCCAACCCAACTAAGGGAGCTCAATCCTTCACCATCAATGTCTAAGCAATATTTGCCCAAGTTTCTTTGCTTAAATGATTTGAAAGAGAAAAGGAAAATAAAGTTGAGCTACTATGCATGCATATTATAAAGGTGCAGTATATGCCCTATTTGCTATGCCCTTAATCCTATAGTGGGATTATGAGTAGTCAACTTGTGGCTACCTTTAATTATGTTATATGATCATTACTATATTCTTATTTAGATAATAGGTTGTCTTAGATGTTATAGTTAGGTATCTATAATGTCCCTTCCTTAGGCATCTCAGACTTTAGTGGAGGTTGGTTGTTGTCGGCATAAATTGCCTATTGTTATGTTTGATAATATTTGTTATCCGACAAGGTATTAATTAATTGCATTGAGTGGGTTGTCAGTCTCGGGTGGTTATGTGTCGGTTGGTTGTCGGTTGTGTACCTCTCGGCAACCGTCGGGTCCTTTAAATATGTCATGTACTATCAAGGAAGGGGAATGGTATTGTCGCATCTAGTGTAATCCTTGGCGACCATCTTTGGTCTCTTCTCTGTAATAATTGAATGTGCGAATAAAGATATATTTTCTGCCGTGTCTGGTACACATTGTCATGTACATTAATATTTTTTGTACTTAATTTACCAGTTGTACCAGCAAACATTTTGGCTCCGTTGCCTTAAAAGAAATCGGGTCAACCTTGAGTGATTCATGCCCGTAGATCCCATCAAAGGTGAGAAGAGGCCACAAGGTGGTCAAGACCAAGCGATTAGGTGATCTGCAGACCCTCAAAGCCTGGAAGTACTCGGAGTGTTGGGACGCTGGAGGTGGACGTGTAGAGGACGCGCACGTGTCTGAGAGTGCAAGGAAAGCACTGGAACGTAGCGGTTGGAACAGTTCACTCAGGTCCGACACACCTAGAAGTACTTGAAGTGTTGGGGATGCTGAAAGTGGACGTGTAGAGGACGCGTACGTGGCCGAGAGTGCAGGGAAAGCACCGAAACGTAGCGATCGAAACAATCCATCCAGCTCTGACACACAAGGCGAATACACACATACCTTCCGAGTGAAAATAATGTTGAACACCCAAGAGAAGCAGAAACTGCCGAAGTTCAAGGGAGATGGGTCGGAGGACCCAGTACGGCATTGCAAAACATGCATAACCATTTGGGAGGCAAATGGCCAAGATGACAAGGACTACTAGCTGAAGGCATTTCTCGCCACCCTTCAGGGGATCGCCATTGACTGGTACACAAACCTCGACGCCCAACACAAGACAAGATGGAGTGATTTGAAGAAGGCGTTCCAAGAGGAACTCAAACTCTTGAGGGATGATAATGAGATCGTGGCCGAAATCTATAATACTAAGCAAGGGAAAAATGAGAGTGTACGCGCTTACAACCGTAGGCTCAGAGAACTGTTGAACAAGATGGAAAACCAGCCAGCCGACGGGTTGAAGAAGAGGTGGTTCACAGAGGGATTGATACCCTCACTGCGCAAGAAGATGAAAGTAGTGCCTCCGTCCTCATACGCCGATGCGTACAATCGAGCGATGGACATTGAGAGTGAAAATAAAACTTCATCTCGAGAGAAGAGGAAGACCAATGATGATGAGAGCACCAAAGGTAGCAGTGACGAAGAATCCAAAACCATACAAGCCCTACGACGAGATATGTTAAGAATGATGAAAGAATTGAAGGCTGAGAAAGGAACTAGCAACGAAGGTAATGAACTATGGTGTATTGAGTGCAAAAGGGAGGGGCATACGAAAGCTAATTGTCCTAGAAATATGTTTTGTGAAATTTGCCAACACTTGTCCTAGAAATATGTTTTGTGAAATTTGCCAAGTGTTGGTGTTAATGCATGGTAGCTTATGCAAGATAAGATCTTCCTAAACCTTCCTTGTTCTGTTATTTACATGCTTCATGTCAGATTTATATTGCATATGATTATCGGATTGTACAAACATCACTTATCATTATGCTATCGGGCTAACAACCCAATAGCATATTAATGTCAATTATTAATTGGCATTAATATGCTATCGGGGTATTAACCCGATAGCATATTAAATGCTATAAGTCATCGGGTTATTAGCCGATACATACTTGCTATCGGGTGCATAACCATTGGCACCGGTTCACATCTGTTATCAGGCGTAATTATATCGGGCATATTTGTTATCGGGTTTAATGAATACACCGCTTCATTTGGAATTAACATTAGTTAACAACTGCACCGGTTGGATTACATACATCGTGCACTTTGAATCATCGATGTTTATATGAACCGATTCATTACATTGATCAGTCATTATATTATGATATTACAATATGCTATCGGGTGTTTTGAACCGATAATCAGCATTGTGTTAATGGTATAATTACAAAGGCACCGATCAATGGGTGCATTGATCGGTCATGCCTAAAAGGCATGACCGGTCAATACACCAATTGACCGGTTGCCTAAATGATATATATGCCAATTGAATTCATTTGGAGTAGACATAGAAAATATTAAATGATCTCTCTCCTTCAGACCTGCAGATAAAATCAGAATTATCAGACATTGACATAATTCCTCATATCCATTTATAGCATACATAGTTCATAACTTGTTCTTTAATTGAAATTGAAATAACTTTACATGGTATCAGAGCCAAGGTAATCGAACCTAAGGCTATTCAATTTTGATAAAATTCAAGGACTAAGTTACAAACTACATCACATTTCCATAATGGCCAACGCTATCAGATTCGAAGATAGACTCGAAGGTAGTGAAGATTTTTCAGCTTGGAAGTTTAGAATCAAAATGATTTTAAGAGAAAACAAAGTTGATTCATATGTCCAAACTGAAAGTGCACAACCAGAAGATGAAACCGAGAAATCCACATGGATCGAGGGAAATGATAAGGCCATTAAAATAATAGTGGATGGGGTAAGAAATAATATAATGCCCATCATTAGAAAGCAGGAGACGGCTTATAAAATGTTCAAGGCACTTGAAAAGACATTTGAGATATCAAATGCAAGTCGTACTCTAGCACTAAAACGAGAAATAAATCATATCACCATGAACAAAGGGGAGACAATCAATGCCTACTTCATGCGGATATCGGTTCTAAAAGATGAACTTGCAACTCTAGACTACGAGATCCGAGGCAAAGAACTAACACTCATTGCTTTAGATGGGTTGCCTAGTGGATGGAGCACATTCGTCCAAGGCATCAGTGCAAGGTCTAAATATCCTAAGTTTGAGAGACTAAGAGATGACTGTCTACAAGAAGAATCCCGATTGAACAAGGTAGGAATAAAACAGAAGAATATAGATGAAGACTTGCAAGTCCTAAATACAAACATCAATAAAAAAATACAAAAAGAAGCAATTCAGGAAAAGAAAAGCTAAACAAGGCAAGAACACTTCTAAGAAAGACCTATCACATGTTCAATGTTATAGGTGTGACAAATTCGGACACTATATTGCAAACTGTCTGGAGAAAGGGAAGCAAGCCACATTTGCAAAAGTGAAGAAATCTAGAAACGAAAATGACTCCGAGAACTATGTCCTCTACTCAACACTTACAAGCCATACTTCAAACAAATCTAACTCATGGGTGATCGACAGTGGTTCATCCAGACACATCACCGGCTTTAGAGAAATACTAGACTCCATGATAGAGAAAGATGATGAGGAAGTAACCATCGGAGACGATTCTTCACATCCAGTCAGAGGAATTGGAACCTGCACCATCAAACTGAAGTCAGGCATGTCACTACAACTTGAAGAAGTACTATATGTTCCAGGCATCAAAAGAAATCTAATCTCCATATCAGCACTAGAAGATCAAGGATACAGAGTGACCTTCATGGAAAACAAGGTGTTGGCTTGGCCAAAGAGATCCTCCATCAAAGACGCTAAGGTCATTGGTCGAAGACAAGGTTATTTGTATGAGCTATGTATAGAGCCCAATCTAGCATTGATCCATGAAGCAACTAATGCAAATGAAGTATGGCACAGGAGATTAGGTCATCTGAATTATAGAGCTTTGTCAACCATGGGAAACCTTGTCACGGGTCTACCTAAGTTGAAGCAATATCATTCAGAGGCATGCAAAGGGTGTGCCTTAGGTAAAAATACCAAAAATGCATTTCAGAATAGTACTAGGAAAACTAGCAAAGTTTTGGAGTTAATTCATTCTGATGTATGTGGACCTATGTCCGTACCCTCGCTAGGGGGATTTTTGTACTATGTAATTTTTGTTGATGACTACTCTAGGAAGACATGGATCTACTTTCTGAAATATAAAGAATCAGAAGAGATCCTAAGTAGGTTCAAAGAGTTTAAAACATTAACAGAAAATCTCTCTGAAAACAAAATTAAAACCTTAAGAACTGACAATGGGGGGGAATACACATCAGAACTATTTAAAGACTTTTGTAAAAATTCTAGGATTAAGAGGGAGTTGACAATACCTTATAATCCACAACAAAATGGAGTAGCTGAAAGCAAAAATAGGACCATAGTAGAAGTTGCCAAAGCCATGATACTAGATCAAAATCTAAACTTGAACCTTTGGGCAGAAGCAACTAACACTGCTGTGTACATACAAAATAGATGTCCTCATTCACACCTTGAAGATAAAACTCCTGAGGAAGTCTTTACCAAGACAAAACCAGATATCAGCCATCTTAGGATATTTGGATGTCCGGTCTATATTCATGTACCTAAAGAGAAAAGACTAAAACTAGAACCCTCTGGAAAAAGGGGAATACTTGTAGGATACAGTGAAACTTCTAAAGCCTACAGAATCTATGTACAAGGACAGAGAAATATTGAACTCAGTAGGGATGTAATCTTCGAAGAAGATTTAGCCTTCAAAAGGGCCCAAAATACAATAGAACCTGAAATTCATAATCCTACTCCTAACCTAGAAGAACCTACTCCTGAGCTTCAGAGGGAGTATCTTGAGGAAACTACAAGTGAAACACAAGACCCACCTATAGATAATCGCAAGAAAAGACCACTATGGGCCACCAAAACTATAATAGAAGCTCAGAAGTTCGCTGCTCCTTCAAGAACCTTCAGGGAAAGCAAGAGGCCTAATAAATTCATCAACTATGTTGCACTTATGAATGATCTATCTAAAGCTGAACCTAACAATGTTTCAGATGCACTCAAACATCAAGTATGGATAGATGCCATGACTGAAGAATATCAGTCCATTATGAAGAATGATGTTTGGGAGATTGTTCCTAGGCCAACCAAGAAGTCTGTCGTGTCTTCTAAATGGTTGTTTAAAATCAAGCATGCTGCAGATGGCAGTATTGAAAAACACAAGGCCAGATTTGTAGCTAGAGGGTTCTCACAGAAGGAAGGAATAGATTACGAAGAAACATTTGCACCTGTTGCCAGGTACACATCAGTAAGAGCTGTCCTAGCCATTGCAGCAGCAAAGGGGTGGAAGGTACATCAGATGGATGTTAAGACAGCATTCCTAAATGGCGAGATCGTGGAAGAAGTCTACTTAGAGCAACCTGAAGGGTTTGAAATTCATGATGCAAAGTCTCATGTGTGTAGACTCAAGAAAGCTCTTTATGGGCTCAAACAGGCTCCCAGAGTTTGGTATGAAAGAATTGACACCTATCTCTCAAAGTTGGGTTTCTCTAAGAATGATGCAGATCCTAATCTCTATCTCAAAAGAAATAAAGGTGATATGTTAATATTAATTTTATATGTTGATGACTTATTAATTACAGGAGATAATCACCTAATAGATCAATGCAAGAAAGATCTATCCACAGAATTTGATATGAAAGACTTGGGGCTTCTTCATTACTTCCTAGGATTGGAAGTATGGCAGAATTCTGATAATATTGTACTGAACCAAGGGAAGTACACCTTGGACATATTGACAAGATTTAGAATGCTAAACTGCAAACCCATGATCTCTCCTATGGAAACCAACTTCCATAAACTTAAAGAAGCAGCAGCAGAATCAAGACCTACTGACCCCACTCAATACAGGCAGATGATTGGGTCCCTGATGTATCTAGTAAATACAAGGTCAGATATCTGCTATGCTGTTAATGCCTTAAGTCAGTTCATGTGTGAACCTAAGGAGATACACCTGGTTGCAGTAAAGCATATAATGAGATATCTACAAGGTACCCTAAAGCTTGGTCTTAAATATGAAAAGGTTGACATAGATCTACATGGATTTACAGATTCAGATTGGGCTAGCAGTGTGACTGACAGAAAGAGCACTTCAGGGTGCTGCTTCAGTTTAGGGTCAGCCATGATATCCTGGATCAGCAGAAAACAATCTTCAGTAGCTCAGAGTTCCACAGAGGCTGAATATATTGCAGCTTCAATGGCTGCCCGAGAAGCAGTATGGCTAAGGAAATTGCTCGTGGGATTATTTGGAGAACCTATGAAACCTACAGTCATTCAGTGTGATAATCAAAGCTGTATAAAACTTTCTATAAATCCAGTATTTCATGACAGGTCCAAACATATTGAGATCCCATATCACTATGTACGAGATATGGTTGACAGGAATGTGATAAAGTTAGAATATGTGTGTACAGGAGATCAGACTGCAGATATTCTAACCAAACCACTTTCCAGAGTGAAGGTTGATCACTTCAGAAAGGGTTTAGGTATGATAGAAAGGTAATCTGCTTTGTAATCTATACTTACATATATTTAAGATGTTTAATGTGTAAACTTCTTTGTCATGTCTGGACTATCTCTTGGCTTCTTGCCACCTGTGTTCATATCTAAGAGGTGACGATCTCTTAGACACTGAACACTTGTATATAGACATCATAAGGTGACGATCTTATGATAGTCAAACCAGTAATCATGTTGGATCACTGGTAAGGCATGGATGTGTCATGACTATGTTGTGATACAACATTTGTACAAATGTTATTGCATTATCACAATTTGGATATAATGAGAACTTAAACACTTCTCATATGGTTATCCTTGTATTGCGTGTTAAGCAATACTGATATCACGTGTAGGTGATATCTCAACCATTGATCATGATTGGATCTCTGGTAAGTCATGGATTTGCCATGATTATGTTGTGATAAACATTTATAAATGTTATTGCACTTATCACAACTTGGATATGATGAGAAACTAACCTTTCTCATAGACTTATCCTTAAGTATTGCGTGTTAGGCAATACTAATGTCACGTGTTAGGTGATATCTTGATGAATCTTACAGATCACATGTTTTGATGATTTCTCACATGATCAGGTGATGATTCTCTTACTTTTATCACATGTTAAAATAATACTTTATGTCACATGCTCAGGTGATGTTCTTCTATTTTGTATCATATGTCTTGATGGTACTTCTCATGTATAAATGATTTTTTGCTGACTGACATTATCTTAGTTATGAAAAGGAAATGTGATGCAGGTTGCCTTATCTATCTTCCAAAGCTAAGAGGGAGTGTTAATGCATGGTAGCTTATGCAAGATAAGATCTTCCTAAACCTTCCTTGTTCTGTTATTTACATGCTTCATGTCAGATTTATATTGCATATGATTATCGGATTGTACAAACATCACTTATCATTATCCTATCGGGCTAACAACCCGATAGCATATTAATGTCAATTATTAATTGGCATTAATATGCTATCGAGGTATTAACCCGATAGCATATTAAATGCTATAAGTCATCGGGTTATTAGCCGATACATACTTGCTATCGGGTGCATAACCATTGGCACCGGTTCACATCTGTTATCAAGCGTAATTATATCGGGCATATTTGTTATCGGGTTTAATGAATACACCGCTTCATTTGGAATTAACATTAGTTAACAACTGCACCGGTTGGATTACATACATCGTGCACTTTGAATCATCGGTGTTTATATGAACCGATTCATTACATTGATCAGTCATTATATTATGATATTACAATATGCTATCGAGTGTTTTGAACCGATAATCAGCATTGTGTTAATGGTATAATTACAAAGGCACCGATCAATGGGTGCATTGATCGGTCATGCCTAAAAGGCATGACCGGTCAATACACCAATTGACCGGTTGCCTAAATGATATATATACCAATTGAATTCATTTGGAGTAGACATAGAAAATATTAAATGATCTCTCTCCTTCAGACCTGCAGATAAAATCAGAATTATCAGACATTGACATAATTCCTCATATCCATTTATAGCATACATAGTTCATAACTTGTTCTTTAATTGAAATTGAAATAACTTCACGGTTGGGGCATTTAGTCAACAAGTGTCCGTACAATTTGAAGATGAGAAGTACACAAGTACTCTTCACACAGGGAGAGTCTAGCCCATCGAAATCACAGAATGCATTGCCAAGTGGCTATGGAAATCAACGAGGACGAAACCAAATACAGTACGACTCCAAAGGATGTTCTATCATACAGTGCCGACAATGTAGTGAATGGGGGCACTTTATGAGAGACTACCATAACAGGAAAGACAAAATACAATTGTTGTGCAAATGGTGTGTACCAGGTGACCATGAAGACATTAACTGCCTAAATCAGAAGGGTATTAATATGCTGGACGTGGAGGAACAAGAGGACGTAGTTTTGGCAATCACAAGAGCACAAACAAAGAAGGCAATGTATTCAAACTCTGGTACGGAAAAGGAACAAGCCGAAGTAGAACAAGTGTTGGCGAAAGAACGAGTAACTTCCAATGGAACTGCAAGTATGTCATTGCGGGAGTCAGAGAAGAACATAGTCTAGCAAGTGCTACAAACAACCGTACCCATCAAGGTGGCAGACCTTCTTCAAACTATGCCGCAACTGAGAATGGCAATTACCAACACAGTCAGTGACGACACAGTCTTCCAGAACCAATGTAAGCCATGCGAGGAGGAACTGACGAGAAAACCATCAGCCAAAGGGAATGAGTCCAGTGATCCAATGTAGTTGACGGTGAGCATCGGGAGGAAACCAGCGATCGTCAAGATAGAAATAATGGGGAAGAAGTTGACAAACACCATTGTCGATGGAGGCTTGAGAGTAAATGTACTGCCAGAAGACACATGGAAATGTCTGGGGAAGCTGAAGCTTTGGCCGCCAACATTCCACTTGGTAGGTGCCGACCAACATGACATCCAGCCGTTGGGAACATTGATAGCACAAAAAGTAATGATTGGGACACAACAATTTTTCTTGGACTTCGTAGTTATTCGGTTACAGAAGAAGGCGTACGATGCACTCCTCGAGAGGGGATGGTTGGTTACTGCCAAGGCGAATCATAATTGGAAGCAAAACACACGCTCGATCAAGAGTGACGAGAGGAAGCACGTCATTGACTTGAGGAACCAGGCGGTGAGTGAAAAACTGGCACCCTCAAACTTTGAGTCTGAGGGTGGAGAGTTAGGTATGGACGGAGGAAGGAAAGGCATGAAACCCAACAAAGAAGGGGTGCTCAAACTAGAAGATTGCTCTGAAGATGAGACGAGTTCTCTTAATGGATTATTCCACTGGCAGATGGAGGATTATCAAGTTTCCCACCCTGACTGTAACATGCTAAAAATTGGTCAAATTGAGGAAGTACAAAGTCCGTTGTATGATATTCATCTGTGCACATCCGGCGTTGGTGTGTCTGGGTTGTACGAACAGTTACCAAGTGAGCCTGTACCGTATGAATAGAGGTCGCCAAGTGGGAATGGGGAAGTATCTAAGGTGTACGAAGAAGATTCACAGGGCAAGGATCTGAAATTGGATGTTGTAAAGCCTAATGGAGATGCCCTGAAGAAGTTAATACTCTACGCTAAACGGTTCACATCAGCCGAAAGCAATTCAGTCGTACGGTTCAGAGCAGACAAGAGCAAGTTGGCTCCTGAGGGTCCAAGTTGCGTCGATGTGATGAGTTTACCACACGAAGCTAAGAGCCCCAACTACACCGTACAAACTAGAGAAGCCGAGTGTTGGAGATATGTGCGGTCAAGGGAGAGTTGGGGAAGCAGACTTGACAGCAGGACGAAATCAAGAGAGGGAAGGAACATTTCCATCCAGCCACAAGAGAAGTTGAATCCGTACAGTGCAGGTGAAGAAGCAGAAATACTATACAAGCGCAGAGCACCATTCCGTACGACAAGGCGAGGAGTCTGTACGGCGTACGACAGAGCACCATTCCATACGGCGTAGCTCACCCATACTGTGTACCTAGTTCAATCAACTCGTACGACGTAGCTCATCCAGCCATTCCGTATGGCATAGTCCATTCATTCGATCCATATGGCGTACGACATAAATTCCATAGAGAAAAGGGTACGATGTACGGTGAAATCGTACTCCGGATATGGCAAAGGAGACATCATACGACATACAGGAAAGTCGTACGGACATCGTACATGAGGCATCGTACGGTATACAGGGATGCAATTAGGGAGAGGTCCTTCGACCACGCTACAAGTGCGGCAACCAAAGGCGGAGGCCGTACGGCAACCAAGAGAAATCTGTACGGACCATAGGAGGAATACCGTACGGTCAAGGAAGCAATATATCAAAAACTCGAAGGCATTAGCTTTGAGTTGGATGAAGGGAGTCTCAAGCCACACACCTATGCATCGTACAACCAAGAGAGAAGCACAAGTCTGTACGAAAGAACAAGTCAGAAAACACAATTCCCGTACAGGAGAAGGCAACTTGATCAGAATTTTAACTTCTTTGGCCTTGTTCCTAACGTCTTAAAAAAGCAGAAAATTGATGCACGCCATGGAGTTTCGTGTGGGTTTGAAGGTTGTAATTTGGTGTTGGCGGTGGGAGCGCGCCCTGGGCGCTGCCCCAGGACCCTGCGAGGGGCACTACCCCTAAACCCCACAAGGGGCCTTGCCCCTTGACCCCGCTGGGGGCACTGCCCCTTGACCTCGTTGGGGGCGTTGGCCCAAACCCCCATTTGATTTGGCAAGTACACTACAAGTTGGGGTTGTCCAATTGAAGTCGTTGTTTGTCGTTAGTCTTCCCGAATATTACTTGATGTTTGCTTGTCGTCTGGAAGACAACTTTTTCTTTTGGAGGGGATGATGTTGTCAGCATAAATTGCCTATTGTTATGTTTGATAATATTTGTTATCCGACAAGGTATTAATTAATTGTATTGAATGGATTGTCAGTCTCGGGTGGTTATGTGTCGGTTGGTTGACGGTTGTGTACCTCTCGGCAACCATCGGGTCCTTTAAATATGTCATGTACTATCAAGGAAGGGGGATGGTATTGTCGGATCTAGTGCAATCCTTGGCCAACCATCTTTGGTCTCTTCTCTGTAATAATTGAATGTGCGAATAAAGATATATTCTGCCGTGTCTGGTATGCATTGTCATGTACATTATTATTTCCTATACTTAATTTACCAGTTGTACCAGCAAACATTGGCCTACTATTAGGGTCTCGTAGGTCAGTAGTGTGGTTTGGGGACCCAAACAGGGGTTGTGGAGCTCAGCAGGGAGCTTTACGGGCCTTTCAGATTGGAGTTATGGAGTTGAATCCATGATTAAAATTGAAATATTAAAGTTGGCCTTAAGGGAATAGTAAAAACTGAATAGTAACAGAGAAACATAAGAGGAATAGTGAAAAGTTTCCCCCCATCCTAGTAACTTAAGTTGTTTCTAAAAGGGGGCCAAGTTCACAATGAGGAATTAGACCCTCAATGTTATTTTATGATTTTTGGGCCAAACAGTAACCCCAAAATGGATGGAGAGGACAAAAAGGCATTTTGTCTATCATTCGGATTCATTCTTATGACTTTATTTTGAGAAAAGCAGCAAGCTTGAGGGTTTAAGCAGCTTGGAGCTTCCAGGAATGCAAATTCTTGAGAGAATTTGGAGATTCGGACGAAGACCCATCTCTCATGGTGACATGTTTCAGCATTATCCAGCTTCAATGTATATTTAGCAGCCTTATTTGGGATTTTCATTGCAGATTTATCAGTTTGGGGGCAAATTCTCTTCAATTAATCGCAGGGCAGACCTTCTAGAGGTCACTACTACTCATTTCCAGCTTATTCTCAGCCAGCCGTTCCATCTTGGAATTAAGGGCATCAAACCCTAGGTTATATTTGGGGTTTGTGGCTAATATTGGGGCTGATCTTCATATCCAATCAGCTGGAAATTTGTATCAAACCTATATGCTCAATTAATGGTATGTGAAAGAAAGCCATCTTATCAATAGTTTCTTTCATTTAGTATTCTAGAATCTTTCAAAAACACTCAAAAACCAAACAAAAACAAGAAAAATCAGTCAAACCTCTTTCATCATACGCTGGCCAAAGACTTTATCAGCAAACAAACAATTGCAAATAACCTCAAAGATTGGATCAGATTTGGTTAGAATTGGGTTGGGGATCTTTCAGTATCTAACTCAGCTTGAGTGGCATACAAGGCATAAGTAGGGTATATATACGAGCTAGAGGTTAATTATTATCATCATATTGACTATTGGATTCTTTTTGAAGACTACTAGAGCTATCCCCCTTGAATAGACTAGGAGGTTGCCACCTATTATTATCAACATATTTCCTATTAAATTATTTTATTGTGCAAGTTGTTTCATTACATTACCTGACTTGCTTAGATCGATCAGTGCATCTATAGTAGTGTCTTTAAGAAAGGTATACAATAATGCCACATAGATGGATATTTAAAACTTCCAACTTCCATTTAAGCTACAATTTCAAGACTTGAATGAGAATTTGAATCGGTAGCATGGAGAAAAAGGAAAGCAATTCTACTGTTACATCAAAAAGGAGCTCTACGAAAATCTGAGATACCAAGTTCGCCTGTTTTGGTTCACGCACCCGAACTGGGTTCACTTGGGTTCGGGTTCGTCGAGGGGTTCGTTTGGGTTCGCCCTAGGTACCTACCTAGGGGTTTGGGTTCGTCAAGTACGAACCTGGGCGTATCCAAAGGCTTCAAGCACCAAAACAATACAAAAACGGACATTTTTGACCTTTTTTTGCATCCAAAAACTCTAAAATGTCCATAAAAGCACCCTTTCTATCATTGGGTTTTCCTCATGCATTGATCAATGATGAAGTAGCATACTATTAAATGTTTTTCTTCTGCCATTTTGCATTGTTCCATCTTCCAATTCAATTCTGAACTATCAATTAGCATTTGGCATTGATCAATAATCAAGTATCATACAATAAAATGCATTTAGTTTTATACTATTGTATATTTCTTTAAATTTTTGTATATAATATGTATATATATACATGCATGTACGGACAAACCCGACCCATGAACCCAAAGGGCAAAAAAAAATTTCCCCAAACCCATGAATCAGGTCCGTGTGCCCGAACCCGAACCGGTAACTTAGACGAAAATGGATGCCATAGATAATCTTATCTCACCTCAAATAAAACTAAGTGAGAAGTCTCATCAACTCAAGGAACAATGATCGATTCCATGCACAACATGTAATATCCCTTGGCTAATCTGACCCTGTTTCGCTTATTTGAACCCCAAGGAATAGTGTCAAACACTTGGCATACAATGTTTGAAGCCGCTGTTATGAATTTTTTTATTGTCTTCTTTGGGTTTGTAGGCTGCAAAAGAAGTTATGGAAAGCTTCTAACAATGCAAGGTTGTTATAGAAATGATATACTAGGTGTTTTAGACCTTTACTGATAGGGAGATTGGTAGGTAAGCACTCACAAGGCTAGTTTGCTCAAAAAGGATCAGTTTGTTACCAAAGACTTGTAGATGTTGTTGTGTATGATTGTTCAATCTGTCTTATGGTCATGATGCCAAGTGCTCAAGGTTTTCTTACCTAGCAAACTCCCTTACTGGTGATGGCTTCTCCCATGCTCCAAAATTACTCAAATTGCTTACTCTTCCATCCACACTTGCTCATGCTTGGCTCTTGGGGCCTTCAACCTTCAGTTTTGATGTGTACTAGGGGTCTTCCACATGGAAATGCAGGGGCAGCAAGGAGTTACTCACCATGAATGCTCATAAACTTGTTTTAGACCTATAACTCTCAATTTGCTCAAATTCCTTAAAAGGGCTCAACTACCCCCAAATGAGGTTGCATGTTGTCTGTGGGTTCCAAGTACACTTGTGGACTGTTTGAAATGTTTCCATTATGTTTCAAAAGCCTCCAAGTTCCATTTTCCCATCGGGTTCAAGCATTCTTCAAAAACTGTCATTTTGTTGTGTTATGCAGTCATGAAATTACAGTCATGAACAGTCATTAATAACTCTAAAAATATTAATCACCAGAACAATCGCTTCGGTCAGATTATAGACATGCTAGTTATAGAACTTTCCTCCAAGTTATAGAAAGATCCAACAGTTGAATCCAAAGTTGTGATGATTTTTGCAAAACAGGGCTAAAAACGGCTACTAGCCCGTGAGGCCTAATTGGCACTTTTTTGGTTTGTTCTGCTCAACGATGGTCTTTTAACCACAAAGCAAGTTGGGGATGGTGTTTAGGGAGTGTTTGCTCAAAGATTTTTGAGGTTTAGCCCACTGTCTATGCAATTTTGGGACTGTCCACATTTTGTGGCATGTTTTAAGGGTTTGATAGGGTTTTGTTGCTTGCAACTTGGAAAACACTTCCAACTACTCCTTCCACACCTCTTCAAAGACTTAGGACCTCTGCCACCATGCTAGGAACCATCTACAAACATTTCCCTGCAGTCATATTGCCAAACACTTGGCAAGCAAGTGGGAAAACAATAAAAAGCCACTGTCACTGTCTTTAATTCTGCCTTTTACCAGTCAATTACATCTCCCTTGAGGCCTGCAAGAAAGGAGTATTGGAAAGAAGAAAAACACCTTGAAGAAGTCTTCAATCATATCACTATTCATCTATTACATAGCCTTCAAGATGCAAGGCTTGGATTATGCTTCAACAAGCATTCCTTGGGCATTTTGCCATTTACAAAATCAGAAAACAGTGAACTCACTGTTTGGTTGCAAAAAGGAACAAGATTGAAATAAGAACGAGTCAAATAGCCATCTAAGAGGATCCTCAACATCCTTGGCCAAATCTCCAGGCTCTTGTCACATTCATTTGCTCACTCAAATCATTTTTGAGTGCAAACTATGAGTGTTATTCAAACTACTAGCCAAATGACAAACACTTGCCTAGTATTCACTCAATGGCATCTTCAAACCATTCTTCTGGCACAAAAAGAAATAAATATACATTATATACACAAGGATCAACTTGGTAGAATCCATAGGAGGGATCCCAAACCTGGATCAACCAAGTTGATGCATCTAACAACTCCAAACCCTTGGCAGGGCAGCAGATTCCCAGTTATGAAATAATTTTACACAAACCAATTTCCAAGGTAAATCAGTACAATAATCACTTGGAAAGCATTGAATGACCAATATAAACACTTTCCAGAAGGTACAGTACGGATACCAATGCTACAGTACAGATTGTTACTCTAAGAAGCAAAGCAAGAGTGAAATAAACCAAAAGTTCATGATTTTTATTAAAAAGTACTTGCTCAAACAAAAACCAACCCTTTCCAAGGCAAATGGAGGCCTTATATAGTTTCTCCAGTTGGTTTTCAAGCCCTTGTACAGACATGAGGCTTCAATAACTCCATAATGCAAGAAAAAGACAATTTTGACAACTTTCTTAAGCCAAATAACAACTTTTCTTGCTCCAAGGTGCAATTTCCACAATCTAACCTCATCAACTTGTCTAAACAACTTAGACATGCTTAAAAACACCAAACAAACATGTTTCAATGCTCTTGAGGACATTAGGAGACCTTTTTGGCAATTTTCCACATTTTTGCCAAAAATTGTCAACTCAAGGACTGAAAAGCAAGATTTGATCTCTCAAGCCAAAAATGAGATCAAAACCACTACAAATGACTCAAAACAACCTAAAACAACAAAAACAACCTAACACAAGACTTTAAAAACATATAAGCATGAAATACCAAAAAAATGGAGTTTTGACTCAACTAGGTGCTCCTGCACCATTTACACACACATGTAATGACTGAAATTAACTAGTACAGCTAGTTGACATTAAGACAAACACTTGTCATGCATCCCAATGTATACCTACAGCCATTAGGCATTTAAGCAAACAGTTGGCATGAAAGCTAAGTGGATGATCAATGTTGAATGTTACCATGAATGTGGAATATGCAACTTATATCTCTATTAAACATATGCAACCTCCAAGTATTTCATGATACAATCATAATAGCAAATGATGCAATGAAGTAATGATTATCTAATACAATGACCATAGATAGAAAACCTGGAATTTCAATGGCTGCCTTGATATATTGGTTTGATTCTCCTCATATGCAAAGCCCTTGTCAAATATATATAGCTGTTCACCTTTCTAAATCCCCTTCTATAGAATTCGAACTACTGTAGTGCACTGTTCACGTGCACTATTCACACGCACTGTAGCGCACTGTAGTCTCTTTCAATCTGCAAACAAACTCTGGAATAAACCCTCCAATCAGCTCAATATTGACTCTTGAGTGAAGCCAACACTCACAAGCATAATCAGATGATATTGCACACCCTCTATATGCTGTTACAATGAAGAAGCCATGCTCTCGAATGCCGACAAGCCTTGAATACTGCAGAAACCCTTGGTAATCTACACTTCAATGCTCCAAAGAAACTTCAATCAAAAACTCCAATCACATAATGAAGTTCGATTCCTTTTGCACACTTATATTTCCTAAAGAAGTTCGAACTTCTTCAAAAAGCTCTTAATTAACATTATAATGTTATAATATTTCATTGGCATCAATAATGTAATTAAACCTTGGGTTATGTGCTCATAAATTATTAATAAACTTGGCCCCCTTCTCATGATAAATAGACCCTCATTTAAGTGCTTTATAATATAAAGTCATTTTATAACTTAATAATATAATCTCCAAATAATTAATGTTTAATTGAGCCAATTAAACATTAATATCTCCATGAATACTCTGTATTTTCGAACGTTGTTTGAACTGGGAGCTAACATGAGGAGACTGCATATGACCATACCCCCTTTACTAAAAATAGCAGGGGTCCATCTCTAACATCCCAAGACTTACTAAAAATAGTAAGTAGAGCAAATGATGTCCGAATGATTCCAAACAAAGACCAAACTGAAGCAATTTGAACATTGGGGATGATACCAATCCTCAAAAGACCCTCTAACCAATCCCATTAGCCTACGAGGGTCGAAGTAATAGGCTAATCCTCACTAAAGAACTGATGTCAACAAAAAGGGGACATCACAATCTGCCCCTCCTGAAATTGCTTGTCCCCAAGCAATCTCGACGGCAAATAAACTTCACCCGGATCCCAAGGCAATCTATACACACATCCATCCATACCGTGGAGATAGGAATACTTGGAAACATCTGCCACGTAACATCCCTCCACAACCTCCACTAAACTCCCATGGATGTGATATCCAACTAAACCATCATGCCTACTGTCACCATAGTCTCTCTGAAGCCATGTATCCAAAGATAGTCACTATGTCACAGGAGTAACAATCTCCACCGGATACACATCAGCATGATGGGAAACTGAACACTAATCCAGTAAGTAGCCCCCAACAAATAACTGAGTCGGGTACTTGCGACTGCTAATTCCATCTACGGAAGATGGCAACTCTCCATCCCACAATGGATGGTATACCCTCGAAGCCAATCCACACCGATGCATCACCATATCCTCCTTGTGTGGATCAAAGGAAAAGTGGTGAGCACTCCTCACAATGTAATTCTTGTAGCAGGCTCCAACCTCAATCAACGACTCATCACTAACAGCTCTGGAATCAGAAGATGACTCTAAACTCTGGCCTAAAAAGCGGATTGGGTAGGGCCTCTGGCAACCTGCTCAACGAACCCAATCGCAAAATCTCTATTTGGAAGCATTGTAGCCAAAGTGTCTACAATTGCTCCCACAAGACGTCTGATGGCATGAGAACCTCAATTGAGAGTATCCCCGGTAGCTCCATACAGACCATCCTGAAACTCGGAACTCTCAAGTAAGTGCTCAACAAATAAGTTGGCGCCATAAAAACGAAATAAGGTTGAGTCAACCTTATCTCCAGAAACCTGCAACTGATGACTCTGACTCTGAGTCGCAACAAACTGTCCACCCAGATCAATTGCATGAGATGAGGAAACAGATTTGGTTCCAAGAGAGGGAAACAAATCAGTGTAAGAGCCATACTCCCAACCAGGTAACGCTCTACCAATCACTTGTGTAGATGAGGGAGTGTCACGGTGCACCAACTCACAACTCTTTGGAGAGCCCATCACCGCCATACTAGCACTATCAGTAATTTGACCTGCATCACCTGTCGTAGCACCAATCACTGAAGAACCTGGTGCAACATGTGATTCTCCACTGCTCTCAACCAAGATGCTCATCCTATCTGAATCAATTGCACCTAACTCAATGATGGAGATGGAGACAACAACATCCTTAACATATCCATCACCACATCCATGATCCATGGATATAAGACCATCACCAACTGCCATTGTAGGAGACTGTACTGTATATGTAACTAGTGAAGAGTGAGCTCGGCTCAACTCCACAATAAGATTATCAACCCGTGCATGCAACTCCTAAAGGGCCAACTGAGTGCTCCCCAACGAGTCCAAAGTCACCTCAAGCTCGTTAGTGAGCTCGTCAACCTCGTCTTCCTTCCCCCTCAATGCATCATAATAGATACTGTCAAGCATAAGGAGATGATCTCTATTTGATAATATCTGTAGGTAATGATTCCGCATTACCCCAACGGCATCTCTGAGCGACTGAAACTCTGCAAGGCTAAGCCCACCATCCAAGTGCTCACATATACCAGGAGTCCAACAACAATGTGCCACCAATTGCTGCGCAACATTGAAGTGTTCTAAGGCTGAAGTTATCATACTTTCATTCACCTTCAGTTGCCCTACTAAATGGTGAGAACCCTGGAACTTCTCACTTCCATTCAAATTTCCTGGTTTGAAATCTACACTCTGGTAAGAGGCGGAGTCATCATCGCTCATTGAGTGGTAAGAATCATCATGTGTGCTATCTACTTCGCACACATCCTCAACAAGTGTACCGATGTCATGTACCTCTTGGGATGGCTCGAATAACATGTTAGAGACTGCTGAACCGCCAATATCAATGCTCACGTCCCCTATCCATATAGATGTGTGCACATCGGTCAAACAATCCTCGAAAACATCACCATTAGGCAAATTTTCTGATTTGTATTCCATGGTCTGATTGGAAAAATCAGACTTCTTGTGGTTTGAATCCACAACACCTATGGCCTCAACATCACCCGTAACTTGAGTGTCTACATTAGGTGCCTCCACACAACCATCAATCTCACCTGAGATGGCTGCTAACTCATGATTAGGCAATGAAGTATGACTGCTGTTGCAAAAATCAGAATTGTTATCATGACTGATAACGACTTCTAAAGTGCTATCAGTGTCAACATTCTCTTCAAATCTGACCCTCACTTCCGGCACATGTGCCTCCTCACTCTTGGAGTCATCATGAAGTGTCTTGTGCCCAACATCTTCTTCCATGTAAGTCTGATTTCTGCTCGCCATAGGTTCAGCTGTATGCTGGTCACAAGTTGCTAGAAATTCATTACAAAGGTTTCTAGACACTCCCCTGTAAAGTCTTCTTGTTTCTCCTTCCCCTTAAAAATTAGATGTTATATACCGAGCAATTCTATCAAGTTTTGCAAGGTGTGAAATCAATTCATCCAGCTTCTTCTGGTTTTGTTTTAACTTTTCCAATGAGGGATACACTTGCTTCATATTCTGGTCCCACTGATTCTGGGTAATTGAAGTAACCATGATTAACTAGCTGAATCAATCTACCCAACATGTTGGCAAGAAACCGCTCTGATACCACTGCAATATCCCATGCCAAATCTGATTGAAAATTGCTGATTTAAATGCTCAAGGAATATTATCAAACACTTGTCATGAAACTTCTGTACTTGCTGATTGTGGTTTCTTTTTG
Organism: Cryptomeria japonica; assembly: GCF_030272615.1. Taxonomy (NCBI): domain Eukaryota; kingdom Viridiplantae; phylum Streptophyta; class Pinopsida; order Cupressales; family Cupressaceae; genus Cryptomeria; species Cryptomeria japonica. Next base: position 696,053,321 of record NC_081415.1, on the reverse strand, counting down.
ATATTCTGATTTAAGAGATGATAATATGCATTCATTGAACTCAAAAGGACATATATCAAAGTCTGAAGTTAAATGAGAATGCAATGTAACACCTACCACTAACCTTTCAATGACAATGTGTGACTGAAATCGTATGAAATATGCATCTACAGCTGTTAGACATTTCTACGAACATTTGGCATGCATTCTAAGAGACCAAAATGCACTTTATAGATCTGTTATCATTTACACTAGCACCGATTAGTTATCACTGAGTGGATTGGTTGATGTTTGTAAGAGTCACGACCAAGTGACATCTTGGTCGGACATGTCTAAAAGACATGTCCGATCAAGGTGCCACTTGATCGTGACTACCTTACTATATATACATCATTCAAAAGAAAGGAGATGACATTGAAATCGATACATGTTCATCCTCCATACCTGCAGCAAACGAAAGGAAAATATTATTGTCATAGTCATAATACCATAACTTTAAATACACCATCAAACATATAACTTGTTTATTAAATTGGAAATTGCAATAACATTTACATGGTATCAGAGCCAAATTGATCGAACTTGAGGCTATTCAATTTCGTGAAACAAATTTAAGAACAAGGTTATATACTACATCACATTTCTCCAATGGCCAGCGCTATCAGATTCGAAGACAGACTCGAAGGTGGCGATGATTTTTCAGCCTGGAAATTCAGAATTCAGATGATCTTAAAGGAGAACAAAGTGGATTCATTTGTTCAAACTAAAAATGACCAACCTGAAAATGAACCTGACAAAACAGCATGGATTGAGAGAAATGAAAAGACAATAAAAATAATAGTTGATGGGGTGAGAAACAACATAATGCCCATCATAAGAAAACATCAGACAGCCTATAAAATGTTCAAAGCACTTGAAAGCACATTTGAGATATCACATGCAAGTCGAACTTTAGCATTAAAACGAGAAATAAATCATATCACCATGAACAAGGGGGAGACAATCAATGCCTACTTTATGCGAATATCAATTCTAAGAGATGAACTAGCAACTCTGGATTACGAGATCCAAAGCAAAGAGTTAACACTCATTGCTCTAGATGGGTTGCCTAGTGGATGGAGCACATTCGTCCAAGGCATCAGTGCAAGGTCCAAGTATCCTAAGTTTGAAAGATTAAGGGATGATTGTCTCCAAGAAGAATCAAGATTGAACAAGATGGGAATGAAACATAAGAATATAGATGAAGACCTACAAGTCCTAAACACTAACTCCACCAAGCAAAACAAGAAAAGGCAGTTTAGAAAGAGAAAAGGTCGTCAAGGCAAGAATACTTCAAAGGACTTATCTCACATTCAATGTTACAGATGTGATCAGTTCGGACACTATGTTGCAAAGTGCCCGAAAAGAACCAAGAAACATGCTACATTTGCCAGAGCAAGAAAGACTAAAGGGGAAAATGACTCCGGAAAATATGTATTCTACTCAGCACTCACAAGCCAAGTTTCTAACAAGATCAACTCATGGGTGATTGACAGTGGTTCATCCAGGCACATCACAGGGTTTAGAGAAGTACTTGACTCCATGACAGAGAAGAGTGATGAGGACGTAACCATTGGAGATGACTCCACACATCCAGTCAAAGGAATAGGAACCTGCACCATCAAATTGAAGACAGGCATATCCTTGCGGCTCAAAGGAGTACTATATGTCCCCGGCATCAAAAGGAATCTAGTCTTTATATCGACATTGGAAGATAACAGATACAGAGTGACATTCATGGACAACAGAGTATTGGCTTGGCCAAAGAACTCCTCCATCAAGAAGGCAAAGACCATTGGACAGAGACAGGGCTATTTGTATGAGTTGTGCACGGAACCCAACCTAGCCCTAATCCATGAAGCCACTAATGCAAATGAAGTTTGGCCTAGAAGATTAGGCCATCTGAATTTTAGGGCTTTATCTTCAATGGGAAACCTTGTCACAGGTCTACCTAAGTTAAAGCAAGATCATTCAGGGGCATGCAAAAGATGTGCCCTAGGTAAAAATACCACAGGTACATACCAAAACAGTACTAGGAAAACTAGTAAAATTCTAGAGTTAGTTCATTCTGATGTATGCGGACCTATGTTCGTATCCTCTCTAGGGGGATTCTTGTATTATGTAATATTTGTTGATGACTACTCTAGGAAGACTTGGATCTACTTTCTGAAAAGTAAAGAATCAGAAGAGATCCTCTCTAGGTTTAAAGAATTTAAATCACTAACTACAAACCACTCAGAAAACAAAGTTAAAACCCTAAGAACCGACAATGGGGGAGAATACACATCAGATTCGTTTAAAGAGTTTTGTAGAGATAATGGGATTAAGAGGGAGCTCACTATACCTTATAACCGCCAACAAAATGGGGTAGCTGAAAGGAAAAATAGGACTATAGTCGAAGCTGCCAAGGCCATGATTCTAGATCAAAACCTTAACACAAATCTCTGGGCAGAAGCATCCAGCACCGCTGTATATATACAGAACAGATGCCCTCACTCCCATCTTGAAGACAAAACTCCTGAGGAAGTATTCACTAAAATTAAGCCAGATATCAGCCACCTTAGGATATTTGGATGTCCTGTCTATATCCATGTACCTAAAGAAAAAAGACTAAAACTAGAGCCTTCTGGAAAAAGAGGATTGCTTGTAGGATATAGTGAAACCTCCAAAGCCTACAGAATCTATGTACCTGGTCAAAGAAATATTGAACTAAGTAGGGATGTAATCTTTGAGGAGGACCTAGCCTTCAAAAGAGCTCAGAGTTTCATAGAACCTAAAATCTATGTCCCTACCTCTAACTTAGATGAAGATCTTGCTCCTGAGTTTCAGAGGGAGAATGTAGATGAAATTGAAAATGAAAATGAACACTCACCTAGAAATCTCAAGAAAAGACCACTATGGGCCACCAAAACAGTAGAAGAAGCTCAGAGGTTTGCTGCTCCTTCAGGAACCTTCAGAGAAAGCAAAAAGCCTAATAAATTTACTAGCTATGTTGCTCTTATGAATGATCTATCTAAAAACGAACCTGACAATGTAACAGATGCCCTTAAACATCAAGTATGGAAGGATGCTATGTCTGAAAAGTATCAATCCATAATGAAAAATGATGTATGGGAGATTGTTCCTAGGCCAACTAAGAAATCTGTTGTTTCTTCTAAATGTCTTTTTAAGATCAAACATGCAGCAGATGGTAGTATTGAAAAACATAAGGCAAGATTTGTAGCCAGAGGGTTCTCTCAAAAGGAAGGAATAGACTATGAAGAAACATTTGCTCCTGTAGCCAGATATACCTCAGTAAGGACTGTGCTAGCCATTGCAGCAGCAAAGGGATGGAAGGTACATCAAATGAATGTAAAGGCAGCTTTTCTTAATAGAAAGATATCTGAAGAAGTATACCTAGAGCGACCTGAAGGGTTTGAGATTCATCATGTAGAGTCTCATGTGTGTAGACTCAAGAAAGCTCTATATGGGCTTAAACAAGCTCCCAGGGCCTGGTATGAAAGAATTGACACATATCTATCAAAACTAGACTTCTCTAAAAATGATGCAGATCCTAATCTCTACTACAAACAGAATAAAGGTGATATGCTAATATTGATTTTATATGTTGATGACTTATTAATCACACGAGAAGATCACCTTATAGATCAATGCAAGAAAGAGCTATCCAAAGAATTTGATATGAAGGACTTGCGATTCCTTCATTATTTCCTAGGGTTGGAAGCATGACAGAATTCTGATAACATTGTTCTGAACCAAGGCAAGTATACGTTGGACATCCTGAAAAGATTTGGAATGCTAAACTGCAGACCCATGACCGCTCCAATGGAAACCAATCTTCATAAACTTAAAGCAACAGCAGAATCACCTTCTATTGACCCCATTCTATACAGGCAAATGATTGGGTCTCTTATGTATCTGGTAAATACAAGGCCAGATATCTGCTATGTAGTAAATGCTTTGAGTCAGTTTATGTGTGAGCCAAAGGAGATACACCTGGTTGCAGTAAAACACATTATGAGATATTTACAAGGCACCTTAAATCTTGGTCTCAAGTATGAGAAGGTTGATCTTAATCTACACGGATTCACAGATTCAGATTGGGCTAGAAGTGTGACTGACTGGAAAAGCACCTCTGGGTGCTGCTTTAGTTTGGGATCAGCCATGATATCCTGGATCAGCAGAAAGCAGTCTTCTGTAGTGCAAAGTTCCACCGAGGCCGAATACATTGCAGCCTCCATGGCTGCCCGAGAAGTAGTGTGGCTTAGAAAGTTACTTGTGGGATTGTTTGGTGATCCTATGAAACCTACTATCATCCATTGCGACAATCAAAGTTGCATAAAACTTTCAGTGAATCCAGTGTTCCATGATAGATCCAAACATATTGAGATCCCATACCATTATGTACGAGACATGGTAGACAAAAATGTGATCAAATTGGAATATGTTAGTACAGGAGATCAAACTGCAGATATTCTAACCAAACCACTTTCCAGAGTGAAGGTTGATCACTTCAGAAAGGGTTTAGGTATGATAGAAAGGTAATCTGCTTTGTAAATAAGATGTTTAATGTGTAAACTTCTTTTGTCATGTTGAGACATTATGGGTTTTACCCCCTGTGTTCATATCTAAGAGGTGACGATCTCTCAGATTATGAACACTTGTATGCAGACATCATAAGGTGACGATCTTATGATTCTCAAACCAGTTATCATGTTGGATCTCTGGTATGTCATGGATGTGCCATGATGGTGTTGTGATAAAACATTTGTATAAAATGTTTGTGCACATATCACAACCTGGATAAGATGAGAATTTAACCATCCTCATGTTTATCCTTAGTATTGCACGTTTAGGCAATACTGATATCACGTGTTCAGGTGATGTCTTGTCATAATAAAATGATGAATCTTTTATATCACATGGATAGGTGATACTCTATGTCACATACTTAGAGTGATGTTTTATATTTGTATCTTACGTCCTGATGGTACTTCATATCATATGTATAGATGATATATATTCTTGGAGACTGACATTATGGAAAAGAAATGTGATGCAGGTTACTTTATCTATCTTCCAAAGCTAAGAGGGAGTGTTAATGCATTAGTAGCTTCTGCAAGATAAGACTCTCCTAACTCATTAATCTCCTCTATTCTGTTATTGGCTTACTCATCTATGCTATTAGATTATCTGATTCATGCTTTATGTTTATCAGACTATAACATTGATCATAATTATGATATTGACATTGGATAAAGATGGATTAGATCGACGACTTGCTTAACATAGTTAAGCGTCGATCTAAATGCTAGTTACCCGATAGCATATTAATGTCGATTCATTTATGAATCGGCATTAATATACTATCGGGGTATTAATCCGATAGCAAATGAAATGCAATTAGTTATCGGGCTTGTTTACTTTGACACCGATTCACTATCGGGTGTGTTTATCAATCTGTTATCATTTACAATGATACCGATTCATTATCGGGTATGTTTATAGATCTGTTATCATTTACAATGATACCGATTCAATATCAGGTATATTTATAGATCTGTTATCATTTACACTAGCACCGATTAGTTATCACTGAGTGGATCAGTTGATGTTTGTAAGAGTCACGACCAAGTGACATCTTGGTCGGACATGTCTAAAAGACATGTCCGATCAAGGTGCCACTTGATCGTGACTACCTTACTATATATACATCATTCAAAAGAAAGGAGATGACATTGAAATCGATACATGTTCATCCTCTATACCTGCAGCAAACGAAAGGAAAATATTATTGTCATAGTCATAATACCAAAACTTTAAATACACCATCAAACATATAACTTGTTTATTAAATTGGTAATTGCAATAACATTTACAATTGTCATTAACATAAACACTTGTCATACATACATGTGATTCCCACGTGCCAATGAGTGGTACTAACACCAATAAATGTAGCCTCCAACAATCTGAAATCGCTCTTCAAACCCCTTTGAATTTATGTAGATTAACTCTTCTAAAATGCATTAATACTGTAGCGTTTACTATTCACGGGTACTATAGCGCACTGTTCACGAGCACTGTAGCAGCAAATCTCTGAATATAATCCCTTTCAATCTGCAAACAAACTCTGGAATAAACCCTCCAATCAGATCAATATTGAATCCTGAATGAAGCCAACTCTCACAAGCATAATCAGATGATATCGCACACCCTCTATATGTTGTTACAATGAAGAAGCCTTGTCTCCAATGCCGATGAGCCTTGAATCCTGCAGAAACCCTTGGTAATCTACACTTCAATGCTCTAGAGAAACTTCAATCAAAAACTCTAATCACATAATTAAGTTCAATTCTTTTTGCACACTTATATTTCCTCAAGAAGTTTGAACTTCTTCAAAAAGCTCTTAATTAACATTAAAATGTTATAATATTTCATTGGCATCAATAATGTAATTAAACCTTGGGTTATGTGCTCAAAAATTATTAATAAACTTGGCCCCCTTCTCATGATAAATAGACCCTCATTTAAGTGCTTTATAATATAAAGTCATTTTATAACTTAATAATATAATCTCCAAATAATTAATGTTTAATTGAGCCAATTAAACATTAATATCTCCATGAATACTCTGTATTTTCGAACGCCGTCTGAACTGGGAGCTAACATGAGGAGACTGCATATGACCATACCCCCTTTACTAAAAAGAGCAGGGGTCCATCTCTAACATCCCAAGACTTACTAAAAATAGTAAGTAGAGCAAATGATGTCCGAATGATGCCAAACAAAGACCAAACTGAAGCACTCCGAACACTGGGGATGATACCAATCCTCAAAAGACCCTCTAACCAATCCCATTAGCCTACGAGGGTCAGGGTAATAGGCTAATCCTCACTAAAGAACTGATGTCAACAAAAAGGGGACATCACACAACAACGTGGCAGTCAAGCTTCCATCCATGATTATGGATTTCACACTGCAGTTTATGCCTGAAAATGGAAGCATGTCAAACCTCTTGGAAAGGGGGTCAAGTAGAGTTGGTCATCGGGGCTCATGGTAAATAGATTTGGGTAACTATAGAACATAATTTAAAACTGGCTTTCCGAGATTGCCTTCTCCTCTTCTCTTAGAATATGTTGCAATCGAGAAGATGATTAGTTTAGAAAAGGGGACTACGAAATTGGATTTTACACTTTATATGCACTTCAATGAATTGCTCACAATAAGAATTCAATGGATCTAAAGCAATAGTCATTATCATTTATGAAAGTGCTCTTAAAAAAAATTTCATAAATAAAGCGACATACATAGTTAATCTCAACTCTCCTATATCTCACATATCATCTGTACTTGATAACTATATTATAAAAGAAAAAAATAACAACCAAAAACTCCATATTTCTTCTCCAAAATCACAAATAGCAATTTAATGATGTAATTTTCCGTTCCTTGGAAGTTTTATGTGAGGCACTTTTTTCAAACCAAAAAAAAAATTACAAATAGGTGCTAATCCTAGCTTGATCAGTATTTTGTATTTTTTGGAAGTTTAGTCAGCTTCCCAAAACAATAATGTTTTTTGTCTATTACAACACCCTGACTCAGAGGACATTGTTTGCTGCACAGATATTTTAAGAAACACCACTCATAGCAACAGCACTTGGCCTATATGATGCCAAATGATTTTTCACTATGTTCCATGGCATTTCGAGGACAGCAACAGCAGGGCATGCATTGAGGGGACAGCAGTCCGGAGACAATTATTGGGGACAACAGGGGGTCAGCAGCATAGCAGTAATAAATATATAATGACAGCACTAAAATTAATCATGTAAGCAGCAACCGTAGCATAACAGCAATAAATATATCAAGATTCAGATTAATAGCTAATGATATACGTTATAAAACAGTTTAATAATAATTTTTTAATATCATGAAGGAATTTTAAAACAGTTATATAAGTTCTTCAGATTCATTAAGCATTTTAAAACAGTATTTTTTTATGTCATGAAAAAATATATATATATTTTAAAGAAATGCCTTGCCCTCAGAGACATCTGACCATTGCCAGGACAGTCAAGGCACGTTTCAGATGTATCCGGCTCCCTTAAGGATGGTCAAATGTCCCCAAAGTGTTTCCTGGTCCTTCAACATATTTCTGAAACATTGTGGAATTTTGAAGAAAAAAAATTAGGACAGCCAAGGGTGTACACTGCTACCCTGCTTTACTTGAAACACCATTGGGGATGCAAACAAGGGCAGGGATTTAGGAGCCAGCACAGATTTTATATAAACATTGCTTATGACTGGAATAGAAATAACTTTATTTTGCAAATTCAAATTTGTGTGAACCTTTTTTGTCAAAACCAAGTTTATGACGAGATGACTTCACCTTTAGCCTTTGTTTACTGTCTTTATCCCAGAAATTAAAGGCTCCATCGGATCCTGCTGTTGCAAATGTTTGATGAATCTGCACTTACCAAGAAAACAATATATCAAAATTTATAAAGCTACCAAAAATACAGCACGATACATCCTATGAAAGAACTGCAGGAGAAATTTCTTTTCTAACCTACAAATAATATACATTCAAAATAGGCCCTCTTTAACTGATTCCAAAAACATAGATAGATCTAGAATGCAAGAAGGCAGCAAGAGAATAATTCCGTCTATATATAATATCAATTATAACAGTCTAATTGGTTAAGCTCAAGTGATAATGAAAAGGGGCTTCCACAGTGAAACCCTAGGAAGAAATTCCCTGGCAACATGATATAGTGTTTGAAGTTGGATTTGATTAAAAATTTAAAAGATCAAATCCAACTGGCTTGGTATGGCATACCCACAACAGACTAGGCCAGGCACAACTCCATGCTAACTTTGACCAAAGAGATAGCCCTGTGTTGGCATTTGAGCCTAAGGTTACCCAACAGGACGAGGCTACCAAATCAAAAATTAAAAATAAAAAAATCATGACAGAAAAGGAATAAGGTTAAGATAAGCATAAAAGTATGTTTATATTTTAAGTTTTTTTATGTAACACATGCAACACCTGTGCTAGGACTCTAGATATCAAAGCACTGAGCATATTTTAAAAAAAATTTAAAAGATCACAGTTCAAACATGTGCATACCACTTTTGATAATTTGGTAATGAGAAGAGAAAGAATATATACAAAAATATATTATATTATAATGAATTATATATTCGAATATGTAAGGCATAATATTACAGCAATAAATATGGCATCCTTATATCAATGCTAAAGATATATATATGTTATGGGTCACACCCTTTCAATTTTGGTTAGAATAGTTAATTAGTTAATAAATAGGTTCAATGCAAGTCCCCTTTACTCGAGTTGTGTTGTCTGTATATATAACACATGCAACATGTTGACGTGTCTGAAATCGCATTGCTGCAAACTCCATACGGCCAACGCAGAATAGAATAGCCGACTGATTATCCTACTCTCTCTTGAGATAAGGAATTCTCTAATGCTGTTTTCTAAGTTTGATCAAAGGAGACTACCTCAAGGTTTCTTTTGTCAGGTCTTGACTACGGGATCTCTCAGTGGCTTGATGTGTTTATGCTAGAAACACAAGGGGACTTACGATTTGCAACAAGCTAGTCTGCTGTGATTCTCGAATTACGCAATAAAGAACAAAAGGAAAGGGTTAGGAGATCTAAAACTAACAACACGGGTATGCGGGTAGACGGATTCCACATAACCAATTCCTGCTTGGCCAGAAGAGCTCACAACCTTGCAGGAACGGTGCAATCTTCAAAGGGACTTGGAAGATTTTCAAACTGGAGACGCACGACTAAGCACCCAATTCTGGCGCAACTCAGACGGACACCTGCAATTGAACTAAGCACAATCGAAGGCTCAGGTTAACCACACAAAAGGATACACAATCAGCATATTCTCAGTGGAATGAGCCCGAATCTATCAAATACCTGCACACCCAAAACATAAAGATCTATCTAAAATGCTGAAAGAAACCATGCAAACAGGATGAAAACAAGACAATAAACACCAAATCAATGTTTATATATTGATTTCAACTGCCTATTACAACAATTTCTGCAGCATCTCTATGCTACTGCTAAGATCTAACCTATTCTAACTCTAAAATCTAACTATCTAACCATCTCACTATCTAACAATCTAACAATCTCTAATAATCTAACAATCTCTAATAATCTCTAACCTTTTACAAAAGAAAGGCCTCTGCCTTTTATAGATATTACAATTTTGAATCAGAGGCCAGGATGGACTGCATCCAAGGGTCTGGATCTGTCTTCCAAAAGCTGACAGCTTTAACCCATGCCCAATAAATTCTCAGTTATCCAACCAACAAATATCTCAACTATCAACCACTTTTGGCTTTAATTCAGGTTTATCCGGTCTTCTTGGTGGTTGGGAATAGTTATCCACAAAAATATCTTGCACGGGACCCATAGGCAGTTTACAATAAAGCAATTTCAGCTTTAAAACTGAATTTCTGGACTTAAATCCAGCTGTCTCTCTTTTTGAGAATGCATAAACTTGCAGCATTCAGAGTGTTCTTTGGTCTGTGATCCCGGTGGTGGACTTCGTCTTTGTTCAGCGACACGGTTCCCAATGTTTGGTTGCTCTTGCGCTCTTGTATCTTTTCTTTTTCCAGTCTTCAGCGCCTGGCTTTGAATTGCGATCCTTCCTCGATTTGCGTTTCAGGTCTTTCTCCTGGTTTTTCGATGACGTCCTGCGATCAACCAATTTCATTTCATTAAATCAATTTGAAAAATTAAATAATTTAATTTAACAAACATTAAATTTAATTACGACGTCTAGCTTGAGAAGCTCTTTGTGAGATGTATCTTGAAAATGCTTCTCTTTCTCTTCGATTGTGAAATCTGATCCTTGGTCTTTTACTTCTGCGTGATTTTACCTTTGGAGTCTTGGACGTTTTGAAATCTTCTTATGGCGTTTGAATGATTCTTATAGCGCGATTCTGGAGGTTTGAAGAACTTCTGCAAATTTTAAAATCATAACACTCATGCTTTTCTAGTGAATTTTGGAGAACTTAGACATTTTTTGAAATTTCATCATATTCTCCAATTTAGCCCCCCAAGGTCCGAAATTGGCGTTTTAAGTGAAATTTTGGACCATCTGGAGATTTTTGCAACTCTTCCAAATATTAAATTTCGGCCCCATGATCCGAAATTGATGTTTTGGGCGAAATTCGGAGCTCTTGGGGTTTCATACAAACTTTTAAGCATTTTCGGACCTAAAGCACCCTTTTTGGGAAATTTCGGATTGTTCGAACCTTTGCAACTTTATCATTTTCAGACCTCCTAGCGTTCTGGAATTTTAAAAGAAAACTTCGGACCATTTGGCGCTTTACAACTTGCCCAGAATTTCGGACCATTTAACATTTTTGCGAATCTTAAAGTGAAGTTTGGATTTTTTGGAGGTTTTAACGTTTTGGTGACCAAAGGTATTTTCGCGATTTTAACCTTCTGGAGCTTTCAGCGTTTTGAAGCATATTTTGCGAATTTAAACAAATTTCGGACCTCCCAGCGTTTTTGTAACCTGTAGAAATTTCAGACCTAAATGCCCCTTTGTAAAACTTCGGATCTATAAACGCGTTTGCAAATTTCAAGGGTTTTAAGGCATTTTTACAAATTTCTGAGTTTTCGCGATTTTAACCTTCTATCCGAAGTTTCGGACCTTGAAACACTTTTGCCAATTTAAGAAGACTTCGGACCATTTGGACGTTTTTCGAAACATTTCGCACTATTTCACATTTTCTAATTTTGTCCTAGGGTCCGAAAATGGACACTTAAAGTGATTTTCGGGGCTTGAAGCGCTTTTGGTGAATTTCGGATCTGAAACGCGTTTTTTTCTTTTTTCTAAACTCGACGCACTTTCCATTTACCTCCGAGGGTCCAAAAATGAGGACGCTTAAGTGGTTTTCGGACCTTGTAACATATTTTGCAAAATCGCGTTTTTTAAACATTTCGCCCCAAGGTCCGAAAATGGACATTTAAAGTGATTTTCGGGGCGTGAGGGTCTTTTGGCAACTTAAGGTAAATTTTGGGCATGAAGGGCCTTTGGGCAAGTTTTCACTTTTTCAACTTTTTGGGCTTCTTGGTTCGAAATTGAGCATATGGAATATAACATTTAAGTATAAGACTTATACTTTAAGTTATATTCCATATATACTTTCAGGATGTTTGAGAGTGGTTTCAGACCTCCAGGAGTTATATTGCAAATTCTAGTTTTTGGAGGTTTCCTCAGTTTTTCAGAGTTAGCCAAATTTCAGGATCAGGAAATTCCAGACTTAGCCAAATTTCAGGGCAGGACAAAAAGGCACAAACTGGGGGGTCCCTGTCCAAGACGGGGATGGGTGTGCGATTCGCACAACACAACACCTGTGCAAGTCATCTAGACCTTAGTTGGCATAGTCAACAAGTACTTGCCAGACTTTTTGTCTGGTAAATTACCAAAAAACTTTAGGGGATTTTTGCTGAGTTTTTTCAATGAACTGGAAAACCTTGCCCAAACAAAAAGAAAAGAAAAGAAAAAACATCTTTTAAAAAAAAAATTCAAAACAAAAATATGCAAAACACCTAATTTTTATAAACACTACCCCTAAATCCTATATCCAATTGGGGTCTCCACTCCTCTCCCAGTACTTATTGGGATCCCTTCTCATAGAAAAAATTTGATCACAGTGACAGGCTTGAGGAGTGGAGACCAAAATCGACAACTTAGACAATATATTTATCATTATCATAATATTATTAATCAATGATGAAGGATAATACTATCAGCGTCAAAGATTCAAATTCCATTATTATTATAAAATACAATACAACCGTCAGCTTTGCACAAGAAAGGTGGACAATTAGAGGCGGACATTGATTTGGTTGAGTCATAGCCACAAACATATCCTTGAATGTTGAGCAAGGAGCTGCAATGGAGTACAAAGGTTAGAACCTCTCCCAAGCTAGGAAAGAGAAAGATGTAAAAAGTTGTAATATGCAATTTATGAATTATGATGATGATTTTCAAAGGCAATCATCATAAATTCATAATAGCTGCCAGCTAACTGTTGTATCAGGAATCAAGATTCCACATGATGATGCGATTCTGTTCTCAATTTGTATTCAAATGAATCAAATTTAATAGAAAACACTTTTGTATTCATTTATGGACGGACTCATTGGATGTATTTTGTCACTGAACAGACAAATGGCAAAGACAGAAAGCACATGCTCAGAGGAACATAAAATTACCTCTTGAATATTCAGAAAACAGTAAGGCATGCAGAATACTGTCTGTTAACAAGATAGCCATTGATGATAACCACAAACATTTTTGCCACATTCTCTGATGTAAAATGTTTGTCAATATTGCAAATTAGGAATCTGAAAGAGCCTTTATAGTTGAAGTGGGGCTACAAGATAAAAGGGTAGTAAGCAGATTTGAATGTTCAAATTTTTCTTCTGTAGTTCTAAGCAAAGCATAAAATAGAAGTACACACAAATATTGAATAGACAAATAGAAAAGATGGGAAGCACCTGCTCACACAAGTACTGAACAAGCAAACCTCACTACAACACAAGGGTTCTCACACAATAGCCTTTCTCTATATTGCATTAACAAAATAGGATTGATAAAGTTAAGATATGCATCAGTTAGGGTTTCTATTCACTATATACTCAATGGGAAAGCGTTGTGACCATTTCACACATCACCCCATCACAAAAGGGGACCCCCTCTTTTGTTTTTTTAGTTTTAGGGTTTTAGATAGGTTTGGCAGCAGTTTGATCCTTTAAACTTGATGAGGTTGAGTTGACTTAGTCCACGACAGTTTTGAAATGAATGATTCGTGATGATCATTCCATTTGATCATCATCATTGGCTTGCAAAATGAGAGATAGAATGCTGAGTTTGGTTAGGCTAAGGTTTAAACCATCATCAAGCAGCTTAGGGCAAGGTGATTAAGTGAGCAAAATTGAACATTTACATGCATTTCCTTTGCCCCCTTGAAAGTCTGGTCTAGCTTTGAGAGCGCTTCCTTTGCCTCCTCAAAACCCCGATCTAGCTTAAGGTCATTTCCTTTGCCCCCCTCAAACCCCGACCTAGCACTTCCTTTGCCTCGTCAAATCCACAACCTAGCTTAGGCACTTCCTTTGCCCCTCCAAAAGTCCAATCAGCCTATGATGCATTTACTTTGACCTCATAGAAGCCCAATCAAGGTAGGAGACCTTCGAAATTTTGATTAACGTTGATTGTTTGATGTTTTTGCAGCGATTTGGGAGATATTGAGCATAAGCAAACAAGGTTGATGTATTTGGTGACATTGTCTTTGACCCCCAAGATCTCCAATCAGCATGATGACACTTCCTTTGGGGTCTCAAAACCTTCCACCCAGCACTTCCTTTGCCCCCCAAATCCACGAACTTCCTTTGGGGTGTCAAAACCGCGACCTCTCATGTGTCATTTCCTTTGACCACCCAAAACCGCAACCTCCCCTCATGTACTTCCTTTGTCTAGTGAGAATCCGAGCCATGCTTAAATGTTTCCAATAGGCTATGAAGGTCTAATCCAAGGCAAGCAAAGGGAGCGAATCGAGTGACAAGTTAATCAACAACTCATCAAGCACTGTCAATGATCACTCAAAACCACGATGATGCATTTCCTCTGCCTAGAAAGATTCGTGACCTCACACTAAGACATTGTCATTGACTAGGCCAAGGTGCAAACTTCCTTTGATGCTCCAAAAGCCCGATCACTCATTGTCATTGATCCTCATCATCCACGATAAAGGGAAAAGGCATAAGTTTTAGCGCCAACATATAGGAGGCACCCATGCAAGGTATACGTTATGATTCAAAATTTCAAAAGAAAGCAAGTCAGCCTTCACCCTTTGGAAAATGGAATTGCAAATCATTAAATGAAAGGCACAAGTCAGCCTTGAGATGAAGAAACACACCCCTTACAACACCTACAAAGATAATGTTGATCATTTCATTTGATCAACAATCATTGCAAACAGCGAATTGTCTTCTAAGAGCAACGATTCTGATCAGGGCAATGACTTTTGTTCCATTCAATCAACGCAAATTCATCATAAGGACTTAGCAAAATCTCTATCTACTAAGTGAATTACCTCTCAGAGACAGCGAATTTCCCTTCCAAACAGGCGAATCTACCAGCTATAACAGCAAATTCATAATCAGCAAACAGCGAATTGATCATCAAGAAGACAGCGATTTTGATCCAAGACAGCGACTTGTATTATTCAATTGATAAACCTTACCAATTCGCAGGAAATCAAAGGTAATTTTGCCAAAATTGAGGGCAAAATCAGAGTAACCAGTCAAGTATAAGCTCATTTTCAGGTCTGAAACAAGCTGTTTAATCATTTTCATTGAAAAATCAGACCTTAATGCGCTGATGTAGCTCCATGGCTAGGGTTTGTGATAAGGTTTCTAGCATAGATTTTATCTTATACTATGCGTTAGAGCACTTGAATTGATCATTTGACAAAATTTTAATGCAAAATTCATGGCTGTTTGATGATTATGTTCAAATAGTATCAGGTTTTTCAAGCTAGGGTTTTAACAATATTGAAGATTTTAGGAAATTATCAGCTTTAGAGTGAAAATTGCTAACTTAGGTGATCAATTTCAGCTTGTGAGCATTGATATCATATTATAAAATTAACTTAGACACCTCTCACAGGTAGAGCATGGCAGCAACAAAGACTGGAGCAGGTGTACGTCAAACCCTCATCAAGGAAGACTCAAAGGGAGAGGCGTTAGAATCCAAAATAACATCATTTTGGAGCAATGTAGGAGACACCAACCTAGGACGAATAGACATGAAGAAGTTCCAAGGCCCCTTGTATACAACCAAACCTTCCGGATTTTCAAGAATGATGATCGAGAGTAGGATAGGAGGAGCGACAGGCTTCCCTCTAGCTATACAATGCAATGAGTTGATCGTTGAGTGTGCCAAACACTACGATGCTAGCACAAGAACAATAATGGCACCTGATGGCAAAGTACTTGCCTATCTATACGAGACGGCTATTAGTGAGGCTTTCCACATACCTAATCCCAAGGGCATGGTTTACAAAAGTAAAGAAGGAGCACAGGCGGTCTGTGAGGATGACCCCGACAAATGCCTTGGCATAATCAACAAGGATTGGTTATTGAAGAGTAGGCCCGGCATATCCAAGGTACCCACTAAGCTTCACAAGAATGATTTTAAGGAAGAGTTTAGTGATTTGATCACTTTGCTCAACCGAGTTATGGGAATCTCTCAAGCATCCCAGTTTGAGAATTGGATGTTTTATTTCATGGAAGTAGTATCAACTAGAAAACAGAAGATCAACTAGGCAAGAATCACAAGCAATAACCTTGATCTATAGTTAAAGAGGCTTGCATGTACAAAGACATTTTGCATGAGTTCATATATCATATATTCACTTGCCAGAGCTCGTGAGTACACAGGATTGACGTATAGAGGTCCAATTGGAATGGGAGCTAGAGAGTTAAGAGCATGTGAGTCATACACATAGTTGCACTATCGTGGCAAGGCACATTATAGGAGGGTGAATGATGCTTTCACCATGCATATAACAAGAACACTGCATGGCAAAATTCATCAAAGGCTATCCTCGCAAGCAAAATAATTAGTAAAGAAGTTTGGTGCTTGGTATATTCACTTTCCCAGGTTCACCTACATAAGAATTCAAGGATGCTCTTGTCGGCCCTACATGCTACCACGTTATCCTACCGACAAGATAATATTGCTTGAGTTGGTGAGACAGTTGACTACATATGATAAATATGATAAAGTGCAAAAGATTAGACACAAGACAAGAATTGCTTTCCCCATTTCAGTCAGGCAATCATTGGAGGTATGCCCATCCCTACAGGCAGTGGAGAAATCAGAAAAAGAGTTGAGATCCCACTTCCTTATTCCATACTTCTCTTGAGAGAAATTTGATCCTTATGGCAATATGAGAAGAGCTAATGGAAGGAGACACAAACACAAGCTGCAGTTGAAAGACTATTGGATGAACGCCCAAGATGATCTAGAGGTAAGAAGAAAGATGTGCTCAAGACTACCAATAGACATCGTTAGGATGTGTAGAGTTTTTGACATTCCAGATCAAGCATGAGATAGTGGAGAACGCCTTCAATCGATATATGAGCAAGAGAAGAAAAGAAAGTGGAAGTCAATTGGATTGACGTGGAGATCACCAATTTGAAAGATTTAATGAAACCAGTCTTAGCATACACACGACGATGGGTGAATATCCAAATTTAGAGGTTGAAGAGCCAAGATACACAGCTAACTTTCAAATTGATGGGAGAGACAGAATCCTCTGATGAAGAAACAAAAAGCACAAGTGAGAGTGGAAGTGCCACCCAGTTAGCTCACTCCAGAGGATCAAAGAGAAAGGAAAGTCACAAAGAAGGGCCTTCACACAAGAAGCATAAGTTAGATTCAGGCCGCCCTTCCGCTAGTACTTCTTCCATACATGATGTAGAGATGAATCTGGCAGCTGATAAGGAGAGTCATCCACCTAGAGAAAGCATAGATCATGGGGTGAAAGATCCATGGAATCCACAGTCCAAAATAATAGACAAAAGAAAACAACCACGAGGACAAGACAATTCAGTTCCACATGAGCAAGCTAATAGCAAAGAAGATAAAGATGTGTATGTGGATATTGAGAATGAAGATCAAGTGACCTCTCCACCCCGAGAAGCTCCACAACTCAAGGAGGTGCAAGTAGGAGAAGAACGTTTCCCTATCCCCGCATGGCTTAGGGAGGGATTGGCAAAAGAAGTGATAGTAATAGAGGAAGATCCTATTGACGTTTTGGGTAGCTTGCTAAATAGAAATCAAGAGACAGCTGAGAAGAAGGCTACTAAGATGTCAAAGATGACAAAGGACGGTACAGGATCTCGAGTGATACAGATTGCCACTCCAAGGGTAGACAAAACTGAAAATGAAATCACAACAAATGATTATGACTTGGAGACTATTGATTTAGGTCCTCCCACCACTAAACAGGCGATGGAAGACTTAATGATACAATGAAGACAGTCCATGATATGTTGAGGCTGGAAGTAGAAAAGAACAAGAAATTGGAAAGAGAAGTGAGTGCATTGAGAAGCTACTTGTCGCAGTTCAAGGAACCACTAAGGCAACATGATCCTTCAAGCACGCCACCACCATTGCTTCCTCCAAACTCATTTGACAATTTAGAGAAGATGAGAACTTCAGCCCACCTGATGGAGACTTGGATAAATAAGGCTTTCAAGAAGGCAAACGCATTTGTGAAGGAGTTATAAAGGATATTTGAGGAGATAAATTAAGGAATTCACATAGATGTCGATCAGCTAGCTGGGAGAGTGAAGGTCATATTCTTTGGAAAAACAGGATCATTTGAAAGTACACTACAAACATAGCTCAATCACCAACTTTTGATTTGGTTTTACTTCTTGTAGCATCCTAAAATTGCACCACTTTGCAATTTTGACCGCATTTGGGCCCTCACCTTAGTGTTCACATCCCTATGCTTGACTAGGACCCATTTATGCTTGCATCATGCAAATATAGCCTTACTATTGCAATTTACGTTGCATTGCCCCTTTATCCTGGCCCCATATTAGGGAAGGACCAGGGCGTGGTGCCTTGGTCCTCACTAGGACCATAGCTCCACGCCATGGTCCTCCCTAATTGGGCCCTATTTTAAACCCATTGACCCATCTCAAATTTGAGCGAGAAACCTTCCTCCGTGTCAGCCTATGTTGGAAAATTAACATGATTTCCTGACAAGCAAGTATATAAGGAGGTTTTCCCCTCTCATTTTGATATACACAGTACACACAATACATACAAGGGAGATACAATCATGATAGGTGAAATTGGAGCAATCAAGCATTCAAACATTCATCATCAAGCATTTCTGGAGGTCTTCAAGGTTGCATATTCTTCATCTATCTATTGTGGAGCAAATTTACATCATTTTTATGCAAGCATGTGTGTGTGATTGGGGTTTTGTCATGTTCATGCTATTTCATACTGTTGTGAGGTATTCACACATCGTCCTGTTGCAAATGGGGACCCCAACTTTTTCCTGCTTCCTAGGATAGTGTTAGAGTCCTTTGCATTAAAGAGGTATAAATGGACAGGAAGCCAGGAGTCTGGAGGATAGCTCTGCTTTGGGGGTGAAATGAGGTCAAAATGAACATAAAGAGAAAGAGGTCTGATGGAGGAACTCTTCAAGATCAAGCCCAATCAAGCAATGCAAAGAAACATCAATTGGGTCAGGTACGTAGGTAATTTCAAGTGCCCCTCTCTCAGAGCGAATTTCACTCTTATTGCCTCAAGTTGAAGGTGAGATCATATCAAGGTGAGTTTTGAGGTCTTTTAGTACATAGGAGCATAAACTAAAGCATAAAATGATAAGGTTCAACTCAAAAGTGCATTTTCAAGCTACTTCAAGTGCCCTTAGTTGAGAGCAAAGTTGTTCCTAGAACGCACCATGAGCCTAGTTTCAACAAACTTGAATGAATAGACTGAAGGAGAGCGAGCAAGAAATCACTAAGTGTCAAGTTTTAATCCACTTCGGGTGCATGAGCTTTGGAGTGAACTTCATGTGCATCCACTTTGGAGCGAACTTCACTACATGTGCATCCACTTTAAAACGAACTTCACTTCATGTGCATCCACTTTGGAGCAAACTTCATGTGCACCCCTTGTGGAGCGAACTTCATATGCTCAAGACTCGGAGCGAAATTCTTCCTAAGACCTCATGTTGAGCATGCTATGACGTGTTAGAATTGAGAAAGTGAGTGTAAGTGAGAAAAGGAAAGTTAGGGTGTTGATTTGGAATTAACTTCAATTGCTCCTCAAGCAAAGAAAATTTCACTTTAAGTGCTCTTTGATAGGAGCGAATTTTCCTTTTAGGCCTTCCATGAGGTGAATTTGATAAGTTTTCATGAATGAATGAATAAAAAACCCAAGATTTGAGTCAATCAAGCAATAGAAATGATTGAGAGCAAGTTCAATTTTGACTTGAAATTCACTTCAAGTGCATGCAAATTGGAGCGAACTTCATGTGCATGCTATTTAGAGCAAACTTCATGTGCATGCTATTTAGAGCAAACTTCATGCAAACTTCATGTGCATGGGTCATGGAGCGAACTTTACTTCATGTGATCCTAATTGAGAGCAAATTTGCAAGATTGCTTATAAGACCATTGCTTTGAGCCGATTTGATGCTTATAAAAGATTGATGATGGAAGACAAGTTTGAAGAGTAACTTCATGTGCACCCAAAGTGGAGCGAACTTCATGTGCACTCATATTGGAGCGAACTCAATGTTCACTCATCTTGGAGCGAACTTCATGTGCACCCATCTTGGAGCGAACTTCATGTGTTCCACTCTCAGAGTGAAATTCTTACAGAGGCCTTCCCTAAGGTTAGTTTGTCATGTTTTCATCAATAAATGGTTGAAAGACTCAATAGTAGAACCCATAGAGTGAAGGGAAATGAGTGACAGCAAGTTCAATGACAAGTTTGAAGATCATGTGCCCACCCTTAGGAGTGAAATCCTCTTATTAAACCTGCAAATCACATAAAATCAGAAATCATATCAAATTAAGAGATTATAGAGGTTATATATCACGTGTATTTGATGCTCATTTGTTTGTTTTGCAGGAGATGAAGAAAGAAATCAAGGGGATCACGTTGAAACAAGTCTCTCAAGGAGCAAATTTCAACATCAAGATCAAGATACAAGGAAGATATCCTCAAGGGAACTTCATAAACAAGCACAAGAAGGTGATTACACAAGAAGCATTCACTTACACATGAAAAAGCAGTCATTGCATTTAAATTTCAGTTACATGAGATTCAGTAATACAAACAACTCTATAATTCAATTGACGGAGAAAATAATTTGCATGCAAAACAAATAACAATTGTGATCTTACAGGATGGAAGTTCAAAGAATTCACTGAATAGATGTCATTCCCATCCCTGTGACACTTAAAAGTGAAGTTCTTACTTTGCTGTGCATCCTCTATGTGGTGAACACCAACTCTTCCTTCAATGGATCCCACCTACAGACAATGCAGTTAAAAAAATAATGTTATAAAATATAGAATACTTCAATTCAATTATTCTCAAAAAACAAGATGGTTTGAGAACTATCCACAAACCCAAAGGCATAGCAATTGTCTAAATCAAGAAATGTTGTCTTACAAAAAATTTCACGAAGAACCATTGCCTTATTTGATTAAGGAAAATTGTGGAATAAAATGCAAATATCATTAAAAAGCAGATATCCAAGTACTTCATAGTTCATACTACTACTTGCTTCAGCATTGAACAAACCAATAAGTACACTAGACGCTTGTCCAACAGTAACATAAAATCTTCACTTTGAGGTCACTCAATCTCAAATAGTCTGTCCCACAATTAACACAATCAGATATGCCTAGGCCATGAATTTAATAGAAAATATGATAGTAGAAATTAAGAATCGACAATACTATGGAATGTTTTACGTATGTTCAAAATAGCTGACAATCAGGAAGGGAAAAATAGTATGAAATACTGTGAAACCCACAAAATCAGCTTTGGTAGTGGCTGTTGCATTGCTACTGAAATATTTCTAGAAGCTAGACAAACATGATAAGTTGTCAAAGTGTGGAATGCAAAACGCCCCTTGCTCCACTTGGTTACATATACACCATTAAGTGGCATGCATAACAATCAAAAATCTACTTCTCGGTATTAGAAGCTTTGGTAGTGCCAATTAGACTAATTAAATAATTATTAGAAGCTAGACAAATACAATGAGTCGTAAAAGTGTCAAATACACACTGCCCCTTGCTCCACTTAGTTACATACATACTGTCAAGTCTATGGTGTGAATTACAATTGAAATTCTACTTTTCAATCTTCGAAAACACATTCAAATCTACCTCTCATCTATGATGCATGTTAGCATTTTAATTTGTCCCATTTAGGAATCATAATATAAAACACTGTTAAAGATAAAATCTTTTTTTGAATTAGAAAAGGAAGCTCCCTTAACCAAAACTCTGATCAAAACCCTGGAACACTGAACAATAGAAAAAACCTATCATTTTGGTTCTTGGATATGGACACAAGACAAAACAACTCTTCTACACAAGGCAAGAGATTTTATAATCCTTTGACTTAAAGCAAATAGCATAAATAGCATATGATTATCAATGGCATTAACATGGAAAACCTCCTGACTAAAATCAAGCCAACATGCCATATATTTATAACGACTTACCTCTAGACTCAGAAATTGAGCTGAATTGGTATAAAAATAACCAATAAGAATCAATACCTAGTCCCTAGAACCAATTACATTTGAAATCCAAAACACAAAATTCACTATATATGTTTAACAGAGATCTATTAATAATGAATGCCTAAAAACCAAGAAACAGATAAGAGCAAGAACAGCTTACCCATAATAATTGTTATTGTCGATGAAGAAAACTCCTGAATACAAATTACAGTGAAGAAAAACAAAAACAAAAAGAATGTACCACTCACCAAAAATCCGGCCTTGTCTGGAAAGGCTGCAACACATCTTGTTTGATATTTAAGGGGAGACATCACCCTCTTAAACTCGGTCTGCAACGCAGGTTCATCCCCCAAGTGTTAGTCATGAATTGAATTGAGACTCTTTCAAATTTTCAAAATGGTACAAAATCTTAACAGTCTTTCATTGTCCAAAAAAAGGTTTATGCAATTCAAAAAATAAACTCAAATAAAGAAATAACTACTCAGGTAGGTAAAAATGCTTACAACATTACTCATAAGTCAAACAAAGAAAAATGCAGAATAACACCAAGTTTATATTTCTTCCTTGAATGATAGGATACTCTTACAACCAAGGCTAGTAAAACCTACTAGTAAGATAAAGCAGCCAATCTTACTCAACAAGAACCAATCCAATTAAGGTAAAAATATAAGTAAAATTTGCCCAAATATACACCCTCAACATTAACTTACACTAAATTCATTGATGTTGTACCAACAACCGAGGTGGTGTAAATAGTTAAGCCAAATGCATAACCACATAAAACCCATCTTAAATGTTGGACATTGTTGCACTCAAGGATTCCAGATAAGGCAAATTGACATTGCTGTCAATATTCTTTACAAGATATTTGGAATAGTTGCATATGATAAATAACAGAAATATTAAAAGTATCTAAGAAGAAACAAGAAATAAATATATTTCAGAGTAACTCAAATAAGCATAATTTAGCATTGACTTTCAAAATAGAAGTGTAGAGAAACGCTTACAATTATGCAAGATAGAGCAGCATACTTATGGAGAAAATACTAGACTCCTCTACAGTGAAAATATTATAAGAAAATGGTGCCTTCAAAGGAATTAAAAGTGGTTTATGTAATATAAAAGTTTATATACAAACAGTCAATCAAAAGAGCAATAATACCTGGTAATTATGCTTCGTCTAGGCAATTTTAAGCCTAATTAAGCTTATCTAGGATTTTAAAATCAGGGTGCCTAAATCTAAGGTCTAATTAAGAATTAAGGTTATCCAAAGCTATTTAGGCCATGTCACCAATATTAAGGGCAGTAAGGTGATGAATAACCATTTTAAGGGACTTTAACCAAAGATAGACGACTCATAGACCTGCTAAGGATATGTAGCTATCATGAAACTATGGTCTTTTGCCCATGCTTTAAAAAAAACATTCAACCCAATGGCTACATCTAGTGACTCGAGGAGTCAACAACAATAACATAATTTCAATATTCAATTCTGATTCCTTCCTTCTCTAATATCTCATTTGAATAGCCAGCAGTAACACCCACTATCACATGATATTTCAGTAACAATTGATTGTCGGGTTTAAATTTTAAAATTATCATTTTTGTTTCATTGAAGAATGTACACTATGCTTGTCTTCTCTTCCTCATTATTATATTCATCAGAGAATTCTTACATAAGTATGATCACCTTGAACTTGGAACTTACGTTGAACTTTCTATGGCAATTGTCTGAATTTTTATTTAAATTTTGATTCAATTTTTTGCAATCCAGTGATATGTTCATAGTGGGCACTAAAACTTAGTAGGCAATTTTCAACAGAAAGGAACCAAAATGATATAATATAACAGCAGTAAAAGTTTAAATGTGTGAAATACCATACCCTATTCTTGATTATTGAAGTTAACCTGGATAGAACATGTTTACTGCCGAATTATATTGCCGCCAATTGCAGTATAAACAGAACATAACAGTCCACATCAAATAATTGTGGATGAAGAATAGTGACTGTTTTATAGAATGAAACGTAGAACAGCCAAGACCACATAAAATCAGACCCCATACTTGACTATGAGAATCACATTATAAAGTGTCAGATGATTGCCTGTTAGACCACAACTGCTGGGAACTGCTTACAACAATCTCTTAACAACTACCTGTTGACATGTAATTTTTATGACAGCGTCAAACACAGAATAAAGTTACCAACGTGTTGATGTGTTTTTTATGCACATGCGAACACAGAATAAAATACCTAAGGTACCTTATCCTCTCTTGAACAAAGTTCTCGACTGCTGAAGATTTCGCCGAAGGATCAGTCAGAGTAACTCCAAGGTTCTTGTATGTAGGTTCTCTACGTGTGGATAAGCTCTTCGTGGTATGACGTGATTTTGCTAGAATCACCAGGGGACTTACACTCGATGACCTGAACATCTGATTTGTTGGAATTACAAATCCTATTTACTAACTGGAAGATAAACAAATGGCAAAAGATGCAAGGTTCAGGAAGTCTACTCTACTACCTAGAATGCGAGACGATGGATGAACGACTAGGTGGAGTGCTACTGGGCTGGGTCTCACCATCAGGCTTGAACAATCCGACACCAACTCAGTGCGATCTTCTAAGGGATGCTTCCAATACGTTCAAATCGTACACCATCAGACACTGATCACCATTCAAGATAATGCATGAACAATAGACATGTAACGACTTAAGATTAAGCTCATTTTATGCCAGTTGACCACACAGGGCGCACTTACAATCAGTAAGAGGCTAGTGGTATGGATTAGAGGGATTCCACACAGGTGCATTCAACAACTTCTTTCATTCAATTTAATTATCTATCATCTAAAATGAAGATTCGACAAGAGACCATGCATATTGCAACGAAAAAACACACTTCACCATAACTTCAATGAAAATGGAGTTTGTTTACAATCACTGGCAACAATTTCTTGCCTTGTCCTCCTAATTTACTCTAATTGCTATTCTATTAGCTGACTATTCACTATTAGCTAACTATTCACCCACTATCAACTATCGACTAAATATTAGCCTTTACAAATGAGGAGCCAAGGCTTATATAGTGCTCTCAATACAATTCAATGGCTCAGATCAATTTGAGATCAATGGCCGAGATTTTACAATGAAAACCCTAATTAGGGTTTGTTACAACAAACTCAATTCTAGCCAATGAAATAATTGCATTATTTGGACACGTCTTCTCTCAAATATTCGACCAATGGATAGCTAGGGTAGGTACATCGAAGTTAGTGTCATCTTTGATGAGTCAAGTACATTGAATCTGGACCCGCTGAGATGGACCAATCTGACTGGAGGAGTGATGACTGGGATGCCACCTTGTCTGACACTTGCACCTTGGTAGATATTCAATTTGATGATGCTGAGAAGCTAACTTTAATTAACTCTTCTGAAACTGGCTGCTTCTTCAACGAACCCTTGCTTTAACCTCCTTTGTCTTTGATGTACAGGATGGATGGTGTACCTTTCCTTGAAATGATGGCAACGCCTTTCATTGTCATCTTGTGGTTCCTTAGTGCGGCAAAGTGAAGGTTCTGGAGGTAGCTGGTGAATTGGTCGTCCCTGATGATGCTGGACTAGAGGAGGTCGTCCTTGATCTGGCCTGGTCTTCTTTCATCTGCAAGACAAACCATAAGATGATTAAGGACACATAAAATGTTTATTCTAACATAGCATTTTATACCTTAAATCATCAACAAGAAGACATCAAAATGAAGTTTGCTCAAGATTCTTTCTAGGGAAAGGCTCCATAAGAATTTCGCCCTGGACCCTCTAGAAGGGCCAGGAGCGAAATTTGCATTCCTGGCCAATTTAGACCTCTTTTCAACATTACCTCACAACCAGCACTTTGCCTGGCCCAAACAAGGTGAAGAATAGGCTTCCCTAAGGATTTCACCCTGGACCCTTTGGAAGGGTCAGGAGCGATTTTCTTGATTAGGCCTCAATTACCCCATTTTTTCACTCCAAAATCCTCTGGAAGGTGAGCATATGCTTGTTTTGGTCCAACAAAGTCTAGGGATCCATCCTTTTAGCTTCTCACATGGGCAAATTAGGTGATAATGAGAATTTCGCTCTGGACCCTTTGGAAGGGTCAGGAGCGAAATTCCTTCTTTAGGCTTTATTTTACACTTCCTTTACTTCAATTCACCCTACAAGGCAAGAATATCTCACTCCAGCCTCAACCATGCCATAAGTATCAACATTTTAGCTTCACTCAAGGGAAAAATGGTTGATTTGGAGAATTTCGCCCTGGACCCTCTAGAAGGGTCAAGAGCGAATTTCTCTCTTTGCTTGTTTTCCTTCACTTCAACTCATCTTGCAAGGCTTAAACAACCTCTCTCCAGTCTTTTCATGCCTTAGGAATCAAAATCTTGTCTTGACACAAAGAGGTAATAGTGACTTTGATGAATTTCACTCTGGACCCTTTGGAAGGGTCAGGAGCGAAATTCACTTTTTGCTTGCCTATTCACACTAAATTTCACTTTCTTCACTTCACTTCATCTGGAATCCCCCATATTGAATCCACTTCTCAACTTGGCAACATTGGTTCGATCTTCACAAGGCCCAAAAAGGAGAATTCTCTCAAAAAACTAGCCAAGGACAGGACCTATCCAGAATTTCGCTCTGGACCCTTTGGAAGGGTCAAGAGCGAAATTCCAATTTTAGCTCAAAATTTGCATCTTTGGTGGATAAACATCTTTCCAAGGCATTCCAAATAGCTTCTCTCGCCCTAGTCTAGGCCTGACTTAGCACAAAATTTGGAGAAAAGGATGGTTTTAGTGTTTTTCGCTCTAGACCCTTTGGAAGGGTCAGGAGCGAATTTCTTGTTTTGAGCTCATTTCTTCATATTTGATGACTCTTGACAATTCAAGGACATGCCTAAGGACACCTCAAATTTTGACCCACACTAGACTTGGCATAAATTTGAGGGAAAAGATAGGTTTTGCACAATTTCGCCCTGGACCCTTTGGAAGGGTGAGGAGCGAATTTCATGATTTGCTTGTTTATCGTCATTCAACTCCATTCTTTTCACTTTGCTTACTTGGACTCTTATCCTTGGATCCCTCTCCCATGCTTGCAACATTTTGCTTGACCTCAAAGTGACTAGAAAAGAGAATTTCGATAGAAATCATGGCCAGGGACAGGACCTATAATGAATTTCGCCCTGGACCCTTTGGAAGGGTCAGGAGCGAAATTCTTCCTCTAGCCCAAAATCATCATTTTTTTGAGACAAAAATCCATTCAAGGGCAATCTCAAGGGCTTCTATCATCTTTGTCTAGGCCTGACTTGGCACAAATGTGAAAGGAATAGGTGGATTTTAGGATTTTCGCTCTGGATCCTTTGGAAGGGTCAGGAGCGAAAATCTTGTTTTAAGCTTAATTCCTTCAATTTCAATGATTCCTAGCAACTTAAAGTTACTCCTAAGGACCTCTTCCATCCCAATTCACTTTAGTTTGCAATTGTCTTGACACAAAATTGGAAAAAATATGGTTTTGGTGAAATTTCGCCCTAGACCCTTTGGAAGGGTCAAGCGAATTTCACATTCTAGGCTTGATATTTCATCTTTTATTACTTTCCATCATTCCTCAAGGCAAGAATATGTCTATCCTTCCTCCAACATGCCTTGGACACTAAGAACTTGGCCTAACAAGGAAGACAATGAGGTCCATGAAGATTTTCGCTCTGGACCCTTTGGAAGGGTCAGGAGCGAAAATCATGATTTGAGCTTGATTTTTCATTTCTCCAACTCCAAACCACCTCAAGAGGCAAAGAAATACTATCCCACTTCCATCCATGCCACAAAGAACCAAGGACTTGACCTCCTCCAATGGAAAAATAGGTGTTTTAGGAATTTCGCTCTGGACCCTTTGGAAGGGTCAAGAGCGAAATTCACTATTTGGCTCAAAATCCTTCACTTTTCAATGCTTTCAAACATTTCCAATGGCAAAAGATGTCCATCCTTCCTTTCAAGATGCCTTGCAAATCAAAATTTGGTCAAACTAGGGAGGAAATGAGCCTTAGGAGGATTTTCGCTCTAGACCCTTTGGAAGGGTCAGGAGCGAAAATCTTAGTTTAGGCTTGATCACTCACTTTTCAAACTTCAAACCACCTCAAGAAGCAAACTTAGATCATTTTCCAACTAAGGAACAAGGATTGATGCCCAAATCAAGTAGCAAATGAGGTTTATAGTGAATTTCGCTTTGGACCCTTTGGAAGGGTCAGGAGCGAAAATCATGTTTTGAGCTTGATTCTTGACCTTTTCAACTCCAATCCTCTTTGGGAGGCAAACATAGATCCTTCCTCTTGCATTTCCACCGAGATCCTAACTTTAGCCAAGGGAAAAATGAGTGTTTTCAAGAATTTCGCTCTAGACCCTCTGGAAGGGTCAGGAGCGAAATTCGCTTTGGACCCTTTGGAAGGGTCAAGAGCGAAATTTGACATTTCGGTCTCTCCGTCAGGATCATTTTATGGAATATAACATTTAAGTATAAGTTATACTTTAAGTTATATTCCATATATACAGTCAGGATGTTTGAGAGTGGTTTTGGGCCTCCAAGAGTTATATTGCAAAATCTACTTTATGGAGGATTCTTCAGTTTTCCAGACTTAGTCAAATTTCAGGATCAGGACATTCCAGACAGCCAAATTTCAAGGCATTTGAAGATCAGAATGACATTCCAGACTTCATCACTCACCAACTCGACCTAACTTAGACCTTCAAGGATGATACTCACTCACCAAGCAAGACACAATTAGCAACAAGAGCAAAACCAAGCCCTAAGGAAGACTCTCAAAGAAACCCTAATTTTGGGGCCCCGTGGACTCACCCTAGCTCAAGCAGAGCCTGCCATCCTAGCGATCCCTCTGGCAACACTCAGCATGTAAAGGCTAATAGACAAAACCCTAAAAGACCTAGAAAAACAAACCCCAAAAAGCAAGGAGGGGTCCCCATTTATAATGGGGCAATGTGTGAATACGTCACAACACAACGGTCACCTTACCCTCTCTTGATCAAAATTAGTCTGCATGCTAAGATTGCACAAAAAGTTCAAACAGCTAATTCCAAGGTTCCTCTAATGCGTGGACGTGACTCGGTTGATTGATGGGTTTGTTGTTAACCCAAGGGGCCTTACGTATGTTCAATTGGAGAGGATAAATAACTCATGCAAGCTCTCAAGGATTTCTATATGAATGATTTGCAATGAAAACCCTAATTTTGGATTTTTTGGATTTTCGAAATATGCTGAAAGTAAATGAGAGTAGGGTAGAGAGAACTATGTTAAAGCTAATCTAATCCTAAGAATAGGAGAAGGGATCACTCATGCAAAATCAAACCACGCTTTGTTTCGCCAACAGAGCACAACTACGCGAAGGCGGTGCAATCTTCAAAGGGTGTGTAGAGGTTTTTCAGATCACCAATATGGACCATCAGATCGAACAATCTTCACTAATGATCGAAGTTAAGCGTACACACATAACAAAAGGCTCGGGCTAACTTTGCACGGTATACAACATTCAGTTGCACACCAAAAGTATGAGCTCGGATTCTGCAACAAGTACTCCTATCAAATCCAGTTCTCCTAACAACATGTAAGCAAATCTAATCTAACTGAAGAGAGCAAGACCATGCAGATTGCTAAAATAGAACAAGAATAGACCATCAAAATCGAACAATGTATTAAGTTGCCTACTTCAACAATCCTGATGCAACAATCTCAGATAATAATCCCTCCTCTCTTCCAAATGAAGGGGGTCACCCCTTTATATAGGCCTCAGGCCATGATTACATGCAAAACTCTAATTAGGGTTTCTCCCTAAAAGATTCCCCACACATGATGCAACAAGGTGGGAATCAACAATAAATGCCCATTATGCCCATATACAATTAATTCCATCCCATTACAATTAATTACATTCCTGCCAAAAATGGCGTCCTCATGCATAAAATCGCCCATGATGCCATAAATGCACCATCATCTCTTAAACATGACAGCTGCATGCAGAAGGAATCTGCCATAATGCAATAAATGTGACGACTGCATGCAAAGAGATGCTTCATTAATTCAGCATCCGTTGACTCGACTACCACTTGGCGAGAAAAACCCTGGAGAGAGAAAACTTCAGGAGAGAAGAATTTGATCCATGAAGAATTTTCTTGAACTTTCCTTTCTCTGGAGGAGATTTTCAACACTTTTCAACCACCTCCTATTTTTTAGGAACTTTCCTAAAATTTAGGACCGGGTCCACAAGAGAGAGAATTCCCTCATGAGTCCAAATCTACGAAAATTTTCGAATTCTGACGAGATTTGGTGTCTAAAAATAGGATTTTTCAAAATTATTCCGGAGGGGATTTCCTGCATTTCCATTCCTCCTTGACCCTCGAAATTCTCCCTTTGCCTTGGAAATTTCCATCCCAGACTTTCAAACTTAGGCGTGGAACGTGGAATTCATGTTGTGCAGAAATTCTCCTTTGGAAATAAATTTGTTCCTTACCCCCGAGTAAGGAAATTCTTCATGCCTTAGCCAATTTTTTTTGAGTTTTCAATCCTGAGCATGGAATTCACTCTTCATGGTAGAATTCATCACTTCCAAGCCTTGGAAGAATTTTCAATTTTCCTGACTGGGCATAGGATTTTGACTTTG
This sequence comes from Cryptomeria japonica, assembly GCF_030272615.1. Classification (NCBI taxonomy): domain Eukaryota; kingdom Viridiplantae; phylum Streptophyta; class Pinopsida; order Cupressales; family Cupressaceae; genus Cryptomeria; species Cryptomeria japonica. The sequence goes on along the minus strand of NC_081415.1, from coordinate 696,022,236 downwards.
ATGGATAAAATTCTTTCTTTCATGTTCTCCATGGATACCTCTGTTTGGCCTCTATATTCTTCCTTAGGCGTTATTTGCACTTCAGAGAGGGAATTTTAAAGTTTTCAATGAATTCCAAGGCACTCTTACTTTGGCACCCTTCCTTGATGCCTGCCGTAATTCTTCATAGGGCATGGAGTTTTGATGTTTTCGTGAATCCTCCGTGATGGTGTGAGATTAGCGCTCTTCCTAGGCTCAGGGCGGAATTTTCCTTAAGGCAAGGATTTTTACTTTTTTGATACTTTCCATGGACACCCTTGTTTGGCACCATTCACCTGGCATGGGCGCAATTTCTTTAGAAGGGAGGAATTCACTATTCTCCATGAATTCCATGGCTCCTTCTATTTGGCGCCCTATGTACTCCTTGGGCACTATTTTTACTAAGGCAAGGAAATCTTGATTTTCCACGTTCTCTATGACCATGTCCTGGAATTTGATCATTTTTCATGCCTTAATCATTTAGGAGCACACCTCTGTGCATGGGCGTGGATTCCACTTGGGAAGGAAATTGCATGCTCTTCACATTTTCCATGACTACCTAAGCCTGGCGCCTTCTTCATGCCTTAGGCGCTATTTCACTGAAGGCAAGGAATTCACAAATTTCATAATTCTCCAAGCACCCCTCAATTTGACGCTTTCCATTAGACTAGGGCGCTATTTCTATGTGTAGAGGAATTCACACTTTGTTTGGAATCTTCCATCACTTCTTTGTTTTGGCGCGTTCACCATGCCTTGGGCGGAATTTCACTAAAGCCAGGGAATTGAATGCACTTTGATCTTTCCGTGACCACTCCATTTTGGCGCCCTGTTGAGTGTTTGGGCGGAATTTTACTGTGAAGAAGGAATTTCATTGAATATTGAATCCTTCATGGCCCCTCCATTTTGGTGCCCTGCTGAGTGTTTGGGCGGAATTTCGCTAGGAGGAAGGAACTTTGACCATGGAGGAATTTTCCTTTATCAGAATATATATATGAAATATAACATTTAAGCATAAGTGGCTTCTTCAATATGTCTTTTTCCTTTCTTATACTTTAAGTTATATTTCATATGTATTGTCAGGATGTTTGAGTGTGGTTTCAGGTCCCTAGGAATCATAATGCAAATTCTGGATTTTGGAAGATCCTTCAAATTTTCAGACTTGGTCAAATTTCAGGCCATTTTCGGATCAAGATGACATTGGTGGATTGATGTGAATTTCTAGACTTGGATGATTTTGCATGCTTTCCTCTTCTGGAATAGGAGTTCCAAACTTAACCATTTTTTTGATCCAACTTGTCTGCCTTCTGACTTCCAGATTTAGAAATGATCTTCAGGAGCATTCAGTCTTCAGCGTCTTCAGGGAGGTTCAGTTTTAGCGTTTTCCTGTGAAGAACCTGCCAAAAATAGATTTTCCCAAATAGTAAGTGTTTCAAAATGTCAAGGTTTGGGCAAAATAGGTCAAAAAAGCACTTACTAAAAATAGCAAGTTTGATTTTTGGCAAAATTAGACCAATTCGGGAGGCAGTGAAACTTACTAAAAATAGTAAGCGCTCAGAATTCGCTCAAATTTTACTGGTTAGTTCCTTGAAGGGTCCCGATTCCAGTTCTAAGTTCAATTTTTCCAAAACCCTAAAAGAAACCCCTAAAATCTAGGACTGAAGGCAAAAACCCTAAAATTAACAAAACAAGTCCTAGACTTAACCAAATTTGCTCAAACGAAAAGCAGACTTGATCAATTCAATCCCCCAAACACCTGCAAAGCAAAGAGACTAGAGAGACTATCGCAAAAAGACCCAAAAAAGCAAAGCCAAAAGACCGAAGGGGCCTAAAAAGAAGGGGGTCCCCATTTGCAATGGGGCGATGTGTGAAAAGGTCACAACACTACCCAAAGTAAACAAAGAACTAACAAAATAGCTGGCAATACAAAAAGAACAATCAGATTCCTAGCAAAAGAACAAAATGAGGCATATCACATAATACCAACTAAAGTTTTCCGTATTTTTTGGGCACTGTAGAACAAAGATGTCCTAATTGCAATACACTACAAGGGTCCACATATAGTAATGAAGAATTGGCAGTCAATCATATGACAACTATAGAAAAATCATATTTGTTCAAACTGCTAGAGCATACATTTGATTTTTGAACCCACTATATGACTAAAGGATAATAGGCGATCGTATTAAGTAGCTGAATTGGGTACGGATACAGATACATGTATTTGGATATGGTGTGTTAATACGGCAAAAAAATTGTGGGGGGCTAGGTATATTTGGTTATGTCCATAGAAAAAAAATATAAAAATAAAAAATATTTATATTAAAAATTAAATGTCAATTAAAAATAAATATATAAATATTTATGATTTTAAATTTTATATAATTATTAATCTATAATTTTATTATATAATTATTAGTGTATAATTTAAAAACAGTACTAATATAATATATACTAATTCATATTATATTAATTTATGAATTTATTATATAATTATTAATTATTAACATTTTTTTTTGATAGATTAAAATGGCCAAACTGGACCACACCTGAGTACATTCAAAATCAACAAAGATTTCCAAAAACAGTTCCAACCAAGGATTTGGTCTACCCTCTGGCCACCCTACAACATTAGACACCCCCCCAAAACATAACATCAAAACAGTGTTGTGTTGTAAACACACACACCCCATTGCAAATGGGGACCCCTCTTTTTTTGCTCGTTCACCTAATTGTTTTGCTTAGTTTTGCTTAGCTTGGTAGTAATTTTTGTCTCCTAGCCCTTAAGAAGGTGGTAATGTCTTGTCAATCTGGAAGAAACATTGAAACAAATTGTGAAGTGTGAAGTTCATCATTGGAACAGGTAGGAGTGCAAGGTTTATCTTAGGAATGGGTGTGAATTGCATGTTATCCTTGTCCAAGTGTCAAATTTCCATGAAATGAAAGGTAAATCATAAGGAAACTCCACTTGATCAAGAAATGTTGTCCAAAAGAAGTCAAGAAATGAAAGGTAAGAATGAAACAAAAAAATACAACACTTGAGAAGGAAATCACAAGGAGAATTCCTTGTCAAGGTCAAAATTCTGAACTTGACAATAAAGCAAAATAAGGTGAATTCGAAACCCTTGCACAAAATGTGGAAAATTCCAAGGGTTGAGAACGGAATGAAGAAAACTCCAAAGATGAAAGAAGGGATTTAATCCATGAGAAAATCTTGGAAAAGTGAAAGGAAAATAATGGGGAAACGAAGGAGAAATGATAACTGTAGATTAGAAGAGGAAAATGATAAAAATCCAAGAACAAAATGCAAGTTTCGCTTGGAATTCCTTGTAAAAAATCCACGTACAAAAATGTTGATGAATTTGGAATTTCCTTACAAAAAAATCCACATCCTCTTAATATCAATGATTTTTTTTATGGAATTGGACTAAGTTATAAAATCCACGACAAGATGAAATCCACTAATTTTTTTATGAATTTGGAATTCCATTGCAAAAATCCATGGACTGCCAAAATCCCTGAAATTTTTTAAGTTGGCGGAAAAAATGCAAGATTTACTTGGATTTCCACCCTACAATGCATGAACTCCTTGCAATCCTGCTCCATTATCCATTCATACTTGAAATCACCAAAAAAACTTATGCATGACTACTTGAAATCCCTGAAAAAATGAATGCATATATATATATATGAAAAGTGCATGAATAGGTCAAGGTGGGCTTGGAGAATGGATCAAAACGTGTGGAGTTTAGTGAAAACAATGAAAAAACCAACATTAGAGGGTGGCCAACTTAGCATAAAGAATGAAAACGTGTGATAAAAAACAATGCAAAGTGTTAAACAAAGTGGCCGACCAGGTTTGAGTTGCAAACAATTTAAAAGTTTTGGAGGTAAACAAATAGAAGAAAATTCATAATCCTAGCCGACCACTTGTCAAGTAGTAAATGTCTTAAGAAATGCATATAAAGAAAGGGTCACCAAAGTCTCCTTACAATGTGAATTAAATCAATTCACAAGCAATTTGCAACAGAGCAGAGCTAAGTGTCAATCTAATTCAGAGAAATCAGATTTACAGACAACAATTGAAAGAGAGAAGAAAGGCAGCGAATTCCATAGCAAATCTGATTTTAAGGCAAAGGAGAATCAGATTTCAAAATTATTTCCATATTGTAAAAGAGAAGCCAAGCAGATTATAGGAGCAATCCACAGCACAGAAGGTGAATTCCACAGATAGCTGTGACTGGTGAAAGGCAAATCAGATTCCATCTCAACTGAAAAAAGGAAGCTGTATGATTGAGAATCAAGGTAGTAAGGGTTTGACATTGAAGCAAATTTTAAGTCATTTACATCCAGATTTGAGCAATTTCCTCACCGACTTGAGTAATTTCCAGACCTAAAACTTCATTTCCAGAATTTCAAGATATGGTGAAGATTCGTATGAAGTTTCAACATTTTGCATGGTTTCTACTTCTTGAGTTTTAGTTAAAGTCCATTGATTGTAATGGAGAAATGTAAAGTTATTTGATGAATTCCTTAGTTCATACCATTTGTAATTTGTTGATTGCAAATTACTTTGCACGGTTAGTCTGAACCTCATTTGACAATAGTTCGGCTGTGGATGATAATTTGGATTACACCAGCATTGGGTATTTGGATGGATGTTTACAATATGAAAATCTTTCACCACCTCAAAAGATTACAGTCTTTCTATGGTTTTGTGAGCTATCTCTAGTTAAGTAGAAAGTAGTACCATAAGGGATTTGTCTATCTAGGCACTATCTATTATCATCATTGTCCCTAGGTTTTAGAATAAATTCTCTAACCCTTATCTTTTTGTCCTTTTGTTTGAAGAGTTCGAGTTAATTGAGGAAAAAAGCATCACCCAAATTGCTATATCAGATCTTCAAGTTCCAGTTGCTTTGTAGAAGTGAAAAGCATAAGTCCCTTTGTGTAAACAGCAAATCACATCATTTTACTAAGTCTCTCCATTGCAACATCAAGACCTAATAGTAGGAACCTTGGGTTACCTTAATTGATCACACTGTTTAGCATTTGAGGTTTCCTTGATCAAGAGAGGATAGAATGCTTAGTAATTTATTTGTGTTGGATAGTGTCACAAAACACACATCAACATTGTGCTCCATTTGGTGTTTTCGTCTTGTTAAGAGAAACAAAAAACGCACACTGTTGCAGGCTCATCTATTATCCCATCCATCTTCCTCACTCTTTTGCACCTCCATTTGAATTTGTGGCGCTTCTACATTCCTTCCAACTTTAAAGCCCAACAGATCCTTCCAGCAATCAATCCCCACAGCCGCCTAGCTCCGCCACGCCTCCTTGTTCACCCTTGTCATCCAAATTAAGAAGGGGACCAACAGGCTGTTGAATCAATAGCAAAACATTGGTTGACACCACCCCTATGACTTTAGACCACCCTCAACCTCTGCCATTTCAAGCCATTGATTCAATCCCACTCTGCCTTTGGCCCACACAACACTTTCCATCACCCATTGGACCACGTCAATTTCCTCTATTTCCAACAACCAGGCTAAAAAGAGTGATGCCACCTCCATGTTGGTCCATTGGTAAAAAATTCACATTCTGGTCTCTCAACACACGTCCTATAGGGTTACCGTAGGTAACCCCATCGAAGTTTACCTTGACCCATCCTTCGTCCAATGGAACCCACCTTGTACCTACTCTAAGGTTGACCTACGGATCAACCTTTCTAACCCCATGAATGAAGTATTCTTAACATATAATTTAATAAACAATATTGATATAAATTTTACATTTTTTTTAGGAGGGGTAAACGCTTTCACCTGGAGCTATGAACCAATCAGGTCACAAATGGAGGACCTCATCCCCAGTTAAACATTCAACAATAGCACCCCAAGAGGGTGTTAATTTTAACACTTTCAGATTAATGTAAACTCAGAAAATCAGAATTTAGTTGCTAACTAAATTGATTAGATGAAAGATTTATAGTTTTCCAGATTTAGGCATAACAAAGAAATGAACAAAAATAAGAACAAGACACAGTTACCCTGGGAAAACCTCCTAGGAGGAAAAACCCAGCCAGAAAAGATCCTCAGATCTGATTATGGATTATATTCATATGAAGATTACAACACTTATCTCAAGTACTTGAAGATGATTCCACTTAGGGCTGATAATGTCTTCCACAAGACTACACTTTCACAAGCATCAAGTTGTCAAGTCTGCCCCCTTTAACACTTCCAACAGCAATCAGGTCCAAACCCTAGGTCTGCATTATATTGCATCTAAAGTCTGCACTTTGCTGGACTGCAACCTTAGCACCTCAGTTCGCTCTTCTTATGATTGAATTTTGCACCTTTAATGACAGATATACTTCGCTGTAATGGCAGATATAATTCGCTGTAATACTCCTTCATCAAGTTCACATTAGGCAGATGTATATATTTCGCATGGAATGATATATTGAAATGTATTTGATTGAGGTGAATGTGTCTTTACTTATATGATGCAAGATCCATTTATGTCGGCTTATACTAAATTATTGACCTTTAATTTATTGTTTTTCTTTAACCGAAATGCACTATAGATAGGGTTGGCCCTATTCATGTTTGGCACGTTAACTTGCATGTGGCGTGGAGTAGCGTGGGGTTTTATGAGGTGCCGTGAGGTATAGGTCCCAGCCCTACACGTTGGAGAAGGGGCCGGCCCCTTGGGCGGATTCCAATGTTGCCCAAGGCAATTGGAATCCGCCATCCCTAATTACAATCAACACAGGGTTTGAACCTTGATGGCAAGAACAACAACACAACTTAACCATCACATCATGCTAATGCCAACAAGTTTTACAACAATTTTATAATAGTAAATATTATATTATTTTAAATTATATTTTTTTTAAATATCCAAATCAAGCTTTCCACAAGTTGGAGATTATGGGGACAAGTGCACATGGCCCCCTTTCAAAGAGTTAATAGGCTTGTTGGTGGGATTCGAACAAACCAACTCAAGTCCCTTATTGGTTAGCAACAAGTAGAGAGGGTGAAAGGAAATCAAATAGAAAATTGTCGAGGACTCAACAAGGGGGCGTGGATCTCTATCGTCAACTTTGAACACCTTCAAAATAGTGGAAACACCTTCAAAATCGCATGAAAGGAGGCCTTGATAAGTTCGCACTACATCTGATGAAGAATTCACCTTCAATGCAAGGTAATTGCCATGAAATTGTCTCAGGTTACTTTGCTCCAAAGTCTGATCCACAACTTTGCACCCTCAAGTTGATGTAATTTACTCCCATGTGCAAGAATAATTGCTCAAAAATCTGATGCGATTTGCCTCAGATCTGCCTTTATTTGCTCATCCCTGCTCTGCCTTTTAATTGCTTTTGAATTAGATTGAATTGGCATTTGAATGAAGAGAATTGATCTTGTTTTATAAGCCTTTTAACACTTGAAATCACATCTCTCCAATTAGGCCGACCTGGCTTATATTTCAAAAAAAAAAATTGAATTTGAACTCAAATACACCTGACTTACCTTCTTGTGTTTGAATTCAATTTTTTCAAGGTTTTTAAATTTTGTCCATAGAGAGGGGGGGGGAGGGGGCTCAGAAATAAAATAACACCTTAGCGCCTACCTAGTTTTAAAAAATTTGTGATTAGCACTTGATGATATGAGGGCGCATAAGGATATGTGGAGCGCTACCCCTTATTTGAGCTGGATATGAAATTGCCTAAGATCACTTCCCTTTGTTTGAGCTGGAAGTGAAATTTCTTTCCTCTTGTTAAGCTGGAAATGAAATTGTTTAAAATCACTTCCACTTGTTTAAGCTGGAATGGAATTACTTGAGATTGCTTCCTTTTGCTTGAGCTGGAAGTGAAATTGATGAACTCAAGAAAGTTAAAGTGAGCCTACCACTCTACGAGTTGCTCAAAGTTTCAGAAATCAAAGATGCAGTGATCAATAGCCTAAGTGAGTCTAGTACAACTAGGTCAAATGTTCAAGCCACTATCAACGTGACCCAAGAGGAAGCCGCTGACCAAGGGCAGTCCGAACAGAATGAATGCATGGTCCAGACCATAACCTTCCCAGCTAAAAAGGAAGATATGTTGGAAGGAAAAGTATTACTTAAAAGAGGCGAGACTAAGAAAACTCAGCCTACCATCAAGGAAGGCCTCGCTACTAATCAGACTCTTCCAGAAAAGGAAGTCGCAATCAAGAAAGATGTAGTCAAGAAAGGAAAATCTACAAACAAAGCTAATCACCCAAAAGAGGAGAATCCAGCAAAGGACGATCATTCAAAGATTAATGAAGTCAAACATCAGGAACCAAAAGAGGAGACCTCAGGCCCTTCTCAAGGAAAGGACGAACCGGCCCCGAATCTGTTATCAGTTAGAATCTTTGGAAAATTACTGCACAATTGCCTTTATGATTCCGGAGCTTCAAGCAACGTGATGCCCCTGGCTGTTTGTCAAAGACTAGGAATAACCCCCGCTCCTACCAAGAGAAAGGTCACTCAGTTGGACAAGACAGAAGTTCCAGTCATGGGCGAGTTGAACAACATACATATGCAGTTGGCCGCAGATCCAAGAGTCCAAAACTTCATAGATATTTCAGTAGTAGATATTCCAGATTCATATGGAATGCTCCTAAGTCAAGATTGGTAGCGAAAATTGAATGGGTATGTATCGACTGATTTCGCACACATGTGGCTACCATGGAGAGGAGTCCCGAACCAGATCAAAATTGATAGTACTCCAAGGTTGAGGCTGATGATAACTGAATATGGGGAAGACAATGAAGTCCTGTTTTTGGAATCCGACCTGGGGACGTACAAGCCCAAAGTGGAGGAGGTCTTGATGATACAAAGCGTACAAGATGAAGATAGTCAACAAGAAGTAATGGAATCTACAGAGATGGTCATTGAAAGTGATCAAGGATCCGACCAAGAGGATGAAGGGATGTTTGAAAATTTCAGAAGGTTCGTACATAGAAACATTCAGCAAAGTGTGCAACTTGGCAACCTAGCATCCGTTCGAGATTTGCTTCTCCCGAATTGGTGTAGAATTCACAATGCCATCCACTCAGAATTATCTTGTGCTTTATACCAGACCGCATTGGAGCAAGTATATAAAAGAGTCCCACAGACACTGATTATGGAAGAAATTCAAGATACAGAGAATGAAAGCTCTACAGAGACCGAGAGTTCTATGGAAGATGAAGCCTTATCCGATACATCATCTGAAAGTCAGGAAGGCCCAGAAACAGAAAAACAAGAAAATCAAATATGGACATTAAGGTTCGACGGGTCTAAATCCAAACAAGGATCTGGAGCTGGTTATGAATTGATTAGTCCAACAGGAGAAACCTACCTCGCCGCTCACAGATTGCAGTTCCCTTGTACCAACAACGTAGCTGAATATGAATCTTTGATTCATGGACTATTATTAGCCATCCAAAAAGGAGCGAAAATATTACAAGTATATGGAGACTCAGAAATAGCAATAAGGCAAATCAGGAAGCAGTATGTTTGCCACGATAAAAGATTGACCAAGTACAGAAATCGAGTCTGGGATCTCATTGAAAGTTTTGAAGCTTTCAATATCAATTCAATTTATAGACATCAGAATCAAGTGGCTAATTCCCTTGCACAGGCCGCTAGTTCATTGATACCATTAGCAATGGAAGGATTGAAGAAGTTCACGGTCGAGCTAATATCAGTTCCTTCAGTCCCAGACAACATTACCAATTTTCAAGTTTTCGAAGATGACAAGCATATTTTGGACTTCCTAACCAACACGGACGTCTTCTTAACACAGATCATTGATGAAGATGAAGTGGGTGAAGCCGAATTCGATGCTGAAGGTGTCTTGAATTTAAAGACAAACACTATTCCAAAAGGAATGGTTGAATTAGAAAGGATTTTTGATCCTGACAAGTTGAAAGAAAAGAAGAATCACAGCATGGAAGGCAATATGTGTGACACGATCAATCTAGGTGATGAGATACAAACCAAAAACATCTTCATTGGAAAGTCCTGCACAGTAACTGAAAGAGATGGAATCCTGAAAAACATGAGGGACTTCCCAGATGTCATTGCATGGAGCTATGAAGATCTCAAGACCTACGACACTGTGATTATTACTCACACAATCCCGTTAAAGCCAGGAAGTAGGCCATTCAGGCAAAGACAAAGACCAGTTAATCCTCTATTAGAACCACTGATATACCAAGAAGTGAAGAAGTTACTCACAGCCAAGATCATCTTCCCAGTAAGACATTCGACGTGGGTCGCCAACCTGGTACCTGTTAGAAAGAAAAATGGAGAGATCAAATTGTGTGTTGATTTCAGAAATCTCAATAGAGCATCAAAGAAAGACAATTATCCGCTACCATCATTAGATGAAGTATTGCAGATTGTTAATGGATCGCAGATGATGTCCTTCTTAGATGGATATTCAGGGTACAATCAAGTCCTAGTCGAACCTGAAGATCGACTAAAGACTGCTTTCACCACCAAGTGGGGAACGTTTGCTTACAAGAGGATGCCTTTTGGACTTATAAATGTCGGGGCCACATTCCAGAGAGCTATGGATATCGCTTTCAGAGATTTAATTGGTAAATGCATTATTATATATATGGATGACATCACAGTTTTCTCTAGGCAAAGAGAAGATCATGTGGACGACTTAAGAAGAGTCTTCCAAAGATGCAGAAGATACGATGTCTCCCTCAATCCAAAGAAATGCATATTTGGAGTCACAGAAGGAAAGCTTTTAGGACATGTCATTTCAAAAAAAGGAATATCTATTGATCCTGAAAGAGTAAAAGCCATATCCACTATCAATTTGCCGGCTAGCAAGAAGGAACTCAAGTCATTTTTTGGCAAGATCAACTTTGTCCGAAAGTTCATCACCGGATTTGCCGAGATCGTCAGACCTTTGAATGAGATGCTGAAGAAGGACGCAAAGATTGAATGGACTCCACAAGCCAAAAGGGCGTTTGAAGAAATAAAGACCGCAATCACAGAAGCACCAGTATTGATCAGTCCAGATTATCTCAAGCCCTTTTATTTATATTCTTTCGCTTCTGACTACACTTGTGCCGCTATTCTGACCCAGAGAAGTGAAGAAAGGGATGAAAATCCAATTGCATTTATGAGCACTCCGTTGAAAGATGCAGAACTTAGATATCCCAATGTTGAAAAGCAAGCATACGCCCTAGTAAAAGCAATAAAGAAATTTAGACACTACCTCCTGAGAGCCAAGATTTATGCAATAGTGCCAGATGCAGCAGTCAAAACTCTTCTCATGCAAAATGAATTAGGAGAGAGAAGGGGAAAGTGGGTCGCCATTATCCAAGAATTCGATATTGAAATCCAGCCCATGAAACTTGTTCGAGGACAAGCTTTGGCGCAGACATTGGCAGTTGATGGACCAGGATTAGTCCAGCAAATTTATGAATTAGAAGACGTCACACATGATGAATGGTACAAAGATATTGTGACATACTTACTTAATCACAGATGTCCTGCTCGCATGACACCCACACAGAAGAGAGCATTAAGATTAAAGTGTCAACACTACATGCTTCAAGGATCTGTTTTATATCGCAGAAATCACGAGGGAGTATATTTGAGGTGTGTTGGTAAAGATGAAGCAAAACAGATAATCGAACATTTTCATTCCAAGTTTGGAACCGGACATGGAGCCAACCTTGCTACAGCTCATCAGATACTGAGAGCAGGATATTACTGGCCTACGCTTTTCAAAGATACATTTAATCATATCAGGACTTGCCATACATGTCAAGTCGCGGCATTTAGAGAAAGGAATCCTGCCATGCCACTGAATCCAGTGATTGAAGCTAGACCATTTGCCAAATGGGGAATGGATTTTATTGGTGTCATTAACCCCGCATCCTCGGCACAACACAAGTACATCATTACAGCTACAGATTATTGTACCAGATGGTCAGAAGCACAAGCACTTAAAGTTTGCTCTACTGAAGTTGTAATCAAATTTCTGGAGGAAAATATAATCACAAGGTTTGGATGTCCCTATGCGTTGGTTTGTGACAATGGATTGGCATTCACATCATTGAGATTCTCAAATTGGGCTTTTGAATATGGAATAACCCTCAAGTTTTCATCAAATTATTATCCTCAGGGTAATGGGTTAGCAGAATCCACCAACAAAAATTTGCTCAGCGTTATCAAGAAATTGCTAGAGAGAAGTCCGAGAGAATGGCACACTCAGTTAAGATTCGCTTTATGGGCGGACAGAATCAGAACAAAGAACGCATTAGGCATTTCACCTTATTTTCTGGTTTATGGTCAAGATCCAGTCTTCCCCATGCAACTCAGGATCCCAACTTTAAGATTCATTCAGGAGTACATGGAAGACACTGATGCAGTACAAGCCCGATTGACGCAGTTAATGAACCTGGAAGAAAAGAGAGATCAAGCGTTAGAAAACTTTGCGAAACACCAAGGAGTGGTGAAGAGATGGTTTGATCGACAAGCAAGAGTCAAGGCATTCCGAATCTCAGATCTCGTCCTGTATTGGGACAAAGCACATGAGAAAAGAGGGGAACATGATAAGTTTGATAAGCTTTGGAAAGGCCCTTATCAAATTTCAGAGATATTGGGAGAAAATGCATTTAGGTTGCAGACTTTAACTGGAGAAGACATCCCGTTGCCTGTCAATGGGAGGTATCTCAAACATTATTTCCAGTCCTAGGATGCCCAGGCCTTCCCCTGTACATAGTTAGTTTAGTTTGCTTTCGTTGTTTTTCGTTTGTTTGTTTTTGTTTTTCGTTTTGTTTGCTTTTGTTTTGTTTTCGTTTTTAGTTTAGGTGTTTTGTTTTTAGGTTAGTTGTTTTGTCCTGAGGGGTATCCATTTGACATTGGGTGATTTTGTTATGTAACGCTCTGACTTCCCACTAGGTTGTTGGTTGCATTTGGAAAATCATGAGGTCTTTTGGAAATACAAAGGGAGTTCCTTTTAATAAAGTCTTGAGTCAAGACGTATTTGCGTTGAAGCAGATTAGCTTATTGAACTCACGTATTCTTGTCCTCCAGTTATTATATCTTTACACACTTATAATCTCCGAGTCATTATGGTTTCCAAGCGAAGCTGTGATCAGTGAAAAATCTAAAGTCTAGCTTCAGCGCCACCGCAATCCTCAAACCCTAGTGAGTTTCACTACTCACGAGCCAAAGAATTGACGGAACTGAAAAGCAATATCAAAAGAAAAGATGAAAAAATGAGAAAAAATCAAAAGAAAGAAGATGAGCTAAAAAGAAATATCAAATTGGCTAAAGGGAATTTACGAATAACTCCATCGGGGCTATAGACGCCTGGCTGGCAATGGAGCAATATTCGTGAGCTTGCGGCGATAACCTCGTCGGGACTATGGACGTCTGACTGGCAGCGAGGCTCTATCCAGGATGCTTTTGGAGTTTAGACGAACTACGTAGCTCATCACAGGGGAACCTGAAGATCATGGTTGTCTTGTTGAGGGGAATTAACGCATTTGCACACACATGGGTAACTGCGGACTTGATACTTTGTCTCAATATGATGGTCTCTTCTTGTAAGTGTTTCTTAACTCCTGGTTTTGTTGAGGGAGATTTTCTAAGTTTTCTTCTAGAAAGATTGATTCCCAAATGTTTTGCAACATTTCTCAGTGGTGTCGCGAGATGTTGTGACCATTTCACACATCGCCCCATTGCAAATGGGGACCCCCTCTTTTTGCTCGTTTTTCGCTCGCTTTTCGCTTCGCTTTTAGGGTTTTGTTAGATTGTCAGTTGTCTGGATTTAGGGTCTAGCCTTAGGGTTTTAATTGCCGTCTTTTCAAGCCAGAATCCAGTCAGTTTTGAGAGCTTTTGAGCTTCCTTTCGAAGGATGCAAATTTTGAATGAAATGAATTCGCCAGAATGGTCTATTTTCAATTGGAATTTTGAGTGCAGAACTTAATTTTGTCTAAGTATTGATGATGAAATGTGAATTTTTGTCCGATTGAATATTTTGACCAGATTTTGAGTTTTTTGATTTTTGATCCTAGGCATTGTAAATGATTTGTTCTCGCCCTGTGAAGTGATAAAATGTGTAAAATCATGATATTTTGGCCTGTAGGAGCAGAATCGCTCCTATCCCTCAATGAAGGACCGGAGCTCGTTTTCGAATATCTTACTGTCCTTGCAGGGTCAAGGTGAATTTCGAGTTGGAAATGATAGAGAAAGGCGTGATCTTTCCGTTGAATATAAATTGAAGATTTTCACAAGCACAGAGGTGCCTCCAGGAATCAAAATCGCTCCTGTCCCTCAGTGAAGGACCGGAGCTACAAATCAAATATTGCTTTGTCCTTGCAAGATTTCAACGACTTGACGATTTGAAGATGTGCAAGGGGATATGTTTTATCGAATGAATATAACTTGAAGAGCAAACATGAAGAAAAATGGTCCAAAATGCCAAAATCGCTCCTGTCCCTCTTCAAGGGACCAGGGCGAAGTACATTGTAGCTCCCGTCCCTCTCCAAGGGACCAGAGCGAAGTTCTTCACAAGACAAAATTCAGGCAAAGATCAAGTCAAGTTTATGTTTGAAGGCAAGGAAGGAGGTGAAATGAACTCATTGAGGATGAATTGAAGATTACCAAATGCCATCAAAGGACCAAAATGCTTAAGTTCGCTCCTGTCCCTCAGGAAGGGACCAGAGCGATTTTTGTTATAGATGATTTTCTTGCCAAGTTACAACCGATCTCAAGGCATGAATGAATGAAAGGAAGTATGACAAGACAATTGAAGATAGTTTTTGAAGGAGATGAAGTGAAATGAAGCCCACAAGAGCAAGATCGCTCCTGTCCCTCTCCAAGGGACCAGGGCGATATGATGATTATATTGCTATTCTTCCAAGTTCAAGCCACTCCAAAATGAAGAACAAGGAGGCAAGGACGTCTTAAGACATCTCAATCAAGCACGAAGTATCCAAAGTTGCCAATATTGAAGGAACCGCACTTAGACACCTAGTTCGCTCCTGTCCCTCAGGAAGGGACCAGAGCGATATTTCCATAAAGGCATAAAATTTGAAAGTTTATCAAGCATCAAGTGACCAAGAACGATCAAAGAACTTTATTTTGCACGATGATAGCGATTGCAAGTTGAACAAGGCAAAGACGAGCTCAAAATGTTGAAATTCGCTCCTGTCCCTCAGGAAGGGACCAGAGCGATATTGATTATATTAGCCAAATCTCTCAAATATCACGTAAGGTCAAGG
Source organism: Cryptomeria japonica (assembly GCF_030272615.1). Lineage (NCBI taxonomy): Eukaryota > Viridiplantae > Streptophyta > Pinopsida > Cupressales > Cupressaceae > Cryptomeria > Cryptomeria japonica. The sequence continues at coordinate 696,006,949 of NC_081415.1, read as the reverse complement.
TTTTGCAAGGTCGTAAAGGGTCCAAGGCATGATTAGAAGGTGATTTACAAGGACTTCAAACGTTAAATGATCATCAAAATGAACACAGAGGCTATATCGCTCCTGTCCCTCTCCAAGGGACCAGGGCGATTTGCTTAGGATCCTTCATTTTTCTTCAAATTCATGCCAAGTCAAGGTTTTTCGGGATTACACAAGGTATAAGGTGTCTTTTGAAGATGATATGCAAGAGTTTTGAACGTCAAAGTGTTACCAATTTGTGCAAGGAACTCATATCGCTCCTGTCCTTTGGACAAGGACCAAGGCGATTTTTATTAAAAGACTCATGTTTCGTCAAAATCATGTCAAGGCAAGTTCATGCTAGATCAAGAACGTCCTTTAAGAGGCAATGAACGAAGAACCAAGGTTGAAAGGTGATGCATTTGGACTAGAGCTTCAAGATCGCTCCTGTCCCTCTCCAAGGGACAAGAGCGATGATCCTTCCAACGTCCAAACGCCTTGTAGAATTCAAGTGGAACGAAAGGGGAGCGAAAGAATAGCATTGTTTGTCCATCATAACAAAGATTGAAGTTCGAAGTCACAAAGATTAAAGAGAAATTATGAGGATCGCCCCTGTCCCTCTCCAAGGGACCAGGCGATATTTGCCAAAGCATTCATGTTCCTTCGAAGATCATAACAAAACAAGTTACAAAGGGTCTAAAACGCCATTTGGAAGGCAATGAACGAGGAGTTTGAACCAAAAACGAGGAATTTCAAAATAGAAGATAAGGATCGCTCCTGTCCCTCTCCAAGGGACCAGGGCGATATTCTTCCTAACATCAAATGCACCTTGTAAAAGTTAAATGAAACAAGCATGGAATGAAGAAACAAGGTTATTGTTTGCCTCATGATGGAAATTTGAGATCAAAGATGCAAGATTAAGGAAAAACAATGGAGATCGCTCCTGTCCCTCTCCAAGGGACCAGGGTGATAATGGTCATGAGATGCATTTATTCACACATGCAAGACACTCAAGTTCGAAAGACCCAACAAAAATACCGATTTGAACGTAAGGATAGAGACTTTGGACGTCGAAATTGCAAGAATCATGACAAAACTGATGGATCGCTCCTGTCCCTCTCCAAGGGACCAGGCCGATGAGGTACGTATCTTCCATTTTCAAAATTTGGCGCTCAAACACATTTCTTTAAATTTATTTTAAATGCTAAAATCGATAGATTGAAAATTTAATTAAAAATGGCATTTAAAATTTGCGCTTAATATTTATTAATTATTTTGCCTTTATAAAAATCGAAATTTATTTATTTAAATAATAAAGGCATTTAATTAATTATTTATTAATTAAATAAATTCAAAAGGAGCGCTTGGTTTGTGAGAGTCGGCCTTGTTATTTATTTAAAAATCGTTTAAATTGCCTTACTAATTACCAAGTCGGCCTATATGGAGGTGAGAGGTGAACGCTATAAAGGGGAGGTGAAAATCATTATTTTCACATTATCGTTTTCATCTCATATGCGACCAAAGGAAGAAGTGCGAATTGATATCCAAGGTGGAGCGAATTTCATTCCAAGCAAAGTGGTGCGAGTCCAAGTTTCCATTTGTGCGAACTTGTCAAATCCATTGGAGATCACGTTAAAAACTTGAAAGGTGGTGAAATTGATAAGGAGAGATTGCGTTGAAGACTATTTATACGTCAATTTTGCCTAGGCGAATCCTTTTTATTTTGCATTCTAGAGTTAGCTCTCGATTTGAGGTATGGCGATTTGGTTTTATTGTTTTATTTGTTGATCGTCATATTTTAAATCTTGAATTTTGAATTTTTTGAATTTTGAATTCCTGGCTCAATCGTTTTATTTTAGGAAATGATAACTCAAAGACTTATCATGAAGTTTCCTAAAATTTATTCTCTAATCTATGTTATTTATTGCAAAATCTAGCTTCTCATTATGAAATGTTGTGTAGGTATGGCAACCCCGAAGGCGGGAGCATCCACCAGTCGTTCAGCTCTCATGAAAGAAGATCAGAAGACCGAAGAAGTGGAGACCAAGATCGTGTCTAAGTGGAGCCACATTGGAGATACAAACTTGGGCAACTTTAGCACGAAGAAGTTTCGAGATGTCCCTTACATTGGTAAGCCATCACCTGTCGCCCGGAGAATAATCGAGAGTGGTATCATTAAGGCAGCCGGCTTTCCTCCAGCTATTCAGTGCCATGAGTTGATGATCGAGTGTGCTCGTCATTATGATCCACAGTCCAGAACGATCGTGTCCAAAGAGGGAAACATTTTGGCATACCTTTCAGAGGAAGCTATAAGTGAAGCTTTCCATCTTCCAGAGCATAGGGACATGATATACAAGAGCATAGAAGGAGCCAGATCAATGTACGAAGATGATCCAGATGCTTGTCTAAGCATTATCAATAAGAACTGGCTACTTAAGAGCCGTCCCCGTCTGAGCAAGGTCCCGAACACACCGCACAGGATTGATTTCCAAGAGGAGTACAGAGATTTGATTACCATGCTCAACCGAGTTACAGGAGCCCCTCATGCCTTCTATTTTGAGAAGTGGATGTTTTACTTCATCCAGGTGATCGTTCAAGGAAAAGGTACGATACATTGGGCTAGGATGATTAGCCATTGCTTGGACGTACAGTTGAGAAGACTCAAGGCTACTAAGTCTTTCTACATGAGTTCATATGTCATCTATGCCTTGATCAGGAGTGTTGAGTACACAGGACTACCTCACAGAGGAGTGATTGGAAGAGGACCCGGCGAGGTCAGAGCTTGTGATTCCTATGCCTACTTGCATCATCCGCCCGGAAGCAACTATAAGTTGGTTAATGATACTTTCACGATGAACATCACAAGGAAGTTGCAAGGTGGCATTCACAACAGATTATCTCAGGATGCACAGGAGTTCATAAAGAGGTATGGTGCTTGGTTCATTCAGTTTCCCAAGTTCACTTATATTAGAGTACATGGATGTCCTTTACCTCCATACATGTTGTCGAGATATCCGACAGACAGAATTGTGTTACTTGAAGTAACAAGACAGTTGGCAGCATATGTGAAGGCATTCAGACACAGACATCAGAATGGAGTTCCAGTACCTATCATTTTGGGCAATTCAGTTGAGGTATGTCCTAATGCTTTAGCCATGGATGACGCAGAGAAGGAGTTAGCCTTGTATGCTTTTTCATCTTTTGCTCTGAGAGAAAGCTTTGATCCACATGGACACTTAGAGGAGACAGTCGGCAGAAAGTTTAGACATGAGTACCAAATTGAAGATTTTATGATGAACCTCCTAGATGATTTTGAAGTGAAACGAAAAATGCATTCTAGATTGCCTTTGGATTTCATCAGGAAATGCAAGATTTACAGAGTGGCCGACCAAGCTCAAGACAGTGGCAGGCATGTCCAGTCTTCCTATGATCGAGAAAGCAAAACAATAAGGTTAGATTGGAATGAGCCCGAGGTCATGGATCTAGATACTTTGATGGCACCAGTCTTGTCTTGTACTCGCAGATGGGTTGACGTTCAGCATCAGAAGTTGAGAGAACAAGGCATAGCTATGACTTTCACTTTGGAAGAGAAACCAGCCGAAGGTGGAGCTAGTGTGAGTGAAGGCAATCCTAATCCTAGAAATTCAGGTGAAGGAAATCTTCGATGTGCCAGTGAGGGCAATCTCCATCCAAGAGGTTCGAAGAGGAAAGAGAGACCTGGAAAGGGAGAATCTTCCAAGAGGAAACAAGAGGCTAACAGAGATCGATCATCCGGTACTTCTTCTAGACCTGAGAAGAGAACAATTCAAGTGGAAGAATCCATGGAGTCTATGGTACAGAATGACAGGCAGGAAGAAGGACAGGCACGGCATGGTTCACCAAATGGATCTCTCCAAGATTATGATTTAGATGAAGATAAAGAAGACAATGAAATGACATCTCCTCCCAGACAAGAAGAAATAGTGCACAAAGAGATTCAAGTTCAAGAAACAAGATCAAATATCCCAGATTGGTTGAAGGAAAGATTAACTAAGGTGATCGTAGTAGAGGACGAGGACAATGCAATTGATTTAGAGAGCCTTGTTGGACGCTCACACGAAGTAACAGAGAAGAAGAAGGCTACCAAGATGTCCAAGATGATTCGAGATGAAACTGGATCCAGAAAACTGCAGATAGCTACACCGGCAATAGACAAATATGAAGGTGAGATCCTAGCAGAGGAATATGATATACAGACATTTGAGCTAGGACCATCCACAGCTGAGCAGACTTTAGATGATGCCACCGACTCATTTGAGGCATTGAAGGACAAGCTTAAAGAAGAAATGGAGAAGAATAGAAAGCTTGAGAGAGAGGTCGGTGCATGGAGGACTTATTTCAGTCACATCAATGAGCCTTTGGGACATCAGGATCCAGCTAGATCACCAGTGCAAGCACTTCCGCTTCAATCAATCAGTGAGGCAGAAAGATTCAGGAACATGGTTCAACGTACAAGTAATTGGATGGATAGATCTCATACAGTGGCCATAGAGTTTGTAACAAGGATGATGAAGATTATTCATCAAGCTATCCAAGTTCTTGAGATAATCCACAATTTGATGATAACAGTAGCTGCATTCGCCAATACCAAGGATGTTATCATTCCTGTCTTGAAAGTTATTAGACATACATCAAGGAAGATCTTAGCGCAAGAGAAGATTTTGGATGGGGAATCTCACAGTTTGTTTCAGTGGTCAACCTTACTCCATATGAAGAGTGTTTTCTTCGAGGACATTAGTGTCAGATGTGGCCAAGTTGAGGAGGTGATCAATCCGATCCAGGACAGAGTATTTGAGGTACTTCGTACCATTCTTGGCAGAAGGATCAAGGTCGAGACAGATGTGGATATGCAGGAGTTAGAGGATAGAATCAAGGTCATCTTTTGCAAGGACGCAAATGTTACAGATGAGCAATATGATCAAATGTTTGCCACCATGCTCTTGATTGAAAGAACGAAAGAACTTGAAGCTTCATGGGACGCAGCTCTCCTAGATGCATTCGATCAGGTCATCCACTTGGAAGAGAGTATGAAGAATCTTCCCGAGATTCCAATTGCAGAAATCGAAGGAATCGTGACAAGATTCATTGCATATGCTAAAAAAGAACATTGGAAAGGGAATAAGGTTCTAGATGAAAGGTTGTTATAGATGACATGGCATCTTATTTGTCATTGGTTTATGTCTCCTAGGTTTTTGAGCCAAATTTAATATTTGGCTATGCATTTAATATTGTTCAGTAAAAAGGAGGCCATTTGTAACAAACCCTAATTAGGGTTTAGGTGTCATGATCTTGACCGTTGATCTACTTTCAATCTGGACCTTTCATTGTAATTGGGGATGCTATTTATCCCCCCATTTTTCATTTCATTTGGGAATAGTGTAATAGTCAATAGTTGATGTAATAGAGAAGAGAGATTAGAGTTAGAAGCAATTTTATTTTGTAGCAAGATTGAGTTTTGAAGAGAGAAATTCAAGCAAATTGTTGTACATGATGATTTGGAAATCAATGAAATATTGAAGTTATGGTGTTTCGTTGCAACTTTCTTAAGTTATCTTCATGGTTGTTTGATTTACTTGAATCATGCTCAATCAAAGTAGTGTGTTAATTTGAAGGACATAGTGTGAGACTTGATCTTTGGTAGGATTCGTAATCCAAACCACTAGCTTCTTGCTGATTGTAGGAACGCCTTGCGTGGTCGACTGGAGAATACTTTGAGTCCCTTAATCTTCAATCATTATTGTATCTTGGATATGTACCTTCGTGGTAGTATCTTTGATCTTTGATGCATTGAATATCATTTTATTACCTTAGAAGATCGCACTAATTTCAATTGAGTTGTTATCTTATGGCAAAATTGAAGTTGGTTGAATCTCGCCAAGTCTTGTCCATACTAAGTCATTCATAGGGTTAGACTAGATTAGACCTCTTTCAAACCCTACTCTTTTGTTATTTTTGAAAAGTTTCTTAGTTTAGCAAATCTTGAACTTTCGGAATACGTAAGGCCCCTTGGAGGAAACAGCAAATCACATCATACCGCTGGAAGCTTGTCCACACGTAGAGACCCTACTAAAGAACCTTGGAGTCTACCTAACTGATCCTTTATGCGAATCTTTAGCAGTTAGAGACTATTTTCTCAAGAGAGGATAAGATGCCTATTGGTATTTTATTCTGTGTATGATGGTGTACAAAATACACGTCAACACAACCCTAATAATGCTGACATGACAACACCTTATCAGGGGTTGGTAGGGATATATATTTCTATAAACACAATCCTTAACTTCCTTAATTTATTCGCTGCCCAGTTAAACTGTATATGGATCGTTGTATGCAGGTTTACGAATCATCACTGCTCTGCATTAATTTAATGTGTCTTTTGTATGTTCCTTCTTGTTTTCCTAAATCATCCTAAGCATTGTTTGCCCTCTCGGGTGAATACTTAAAGCATAAAGCACATAATGCAGAGTGATAATGCCATAGATCTCAGACAAGTATAAAATATGCTATTCCATTCATAATCGTGTGTTGCAATTTACATTCTGAAGTATATAAAGATACCGAGGGGGTGCGAGCGCAAACCATCGCACTGCAACTGCCACCCCTCAGTTGCCAACTAACCAAAACAATTACACATAATTAACTAGTCGTATTTTTGTATACAATAATGCCGCCAACATCATCCCCCCCAAAAGAAAAGTCGTCTCCAGGCGACTTACAACAAAAATGGAGATAATGCAACCTATACAATATACATATCAAAAAAACTAGGGAGGGGGCTGAGGAAGCGTCCCTGAAGCAGAAGGCTGAGATGCCAATGTCTGGGCCGCCAAGCGGGCGCGGAGCTCATACACCTGTTGAGTGCGTACCGTCACATCTCGCTTTGCCACCAATACTTTCTCCAAAGCTGTCTTCACCATGTGTGTGGCTTCCAGCAACTCCTTCTCTTTTGTATCTGTTGCCTCCGTCGCGCAGACCAACCGAGTCTGCAACAGACTCCTCTCGGTACTGACGGCATCCAACTCCTGCTGCACGTGGCTCCTCACACTCTGCTCAGCCGCCAAACGAATCTCTACCTCGGCCTTCTCTGCCCGGGTCTCAGTTGTCTCTGCGCGGGCCACCTCAAGCTGTGCCAACAACTGTGCCCTCTCGGCTGCCCAGGAGGCTTGCTGACTGGCCATCTCCTTCTCCAACGCTACTCATGCAGCCTCACGAACCGCAGACTCCTGCTGTGTACGCCTCAATGTATAATAGGCGTCCCAGTAGACCTGCTCGATCTCGCGGACAACTGTCGTCACCCGACTCTCCACAATGGGCTGACGCAGCCTCCAAGCCTGGAGCATCTCCTCTGTCTCAGTAGTCGGCCAACCCCGAGACTCAAAGCAGGTAGCAAAGGTTGTCGGGCAGCCCACCCGCATAAACTGTAAGACCTGCTCTAGCTCTACCACCACCTGCTGCAATGCTTGCGTTTGGGCAACGGCCACCACCTGCCTACTCCTCGTCACCATGTTAGCCATGTCAGCTAAATAGGTCTCAATATCTTCCCCCGTCTGCGCCGAAGGCTGTGAAGTCTCTAGTGGAACGAACACAACCGCATCCTGCTGTGAAGGTACCTCCTCTGCCACCGAAGGTGTACCATCCCCTAGCGCCTGCCCAGAGGCGACCTCCCCTGCCTCGTTCCCAACTACGAGTCCATGCGCCTCGCCCGATGAGTCGTCCAAGTCGACTACCTCCGCTCTAGTCTCTCGACACGGTGAGAATACAACAGCTCCCTCCGGTTGTGCCAATGTCATTTGAAACCGCTGTGTGAGCCAGCTCTGCATAGCCACGACCGACGGGTCGGCACACATCTCTACGACCGGGGGATTGTTCGTTGTCGTCGTCTCCTCCAACAAAGACGCAGACACAGTCACCACGACATCACTCCCCACAACGTCCAACCGCACCTGAGGCTCTGTATCCACTACCTCCCTCAGCCCCTGCTCGACGGCCACTATCCGATGCGGTGACTCCTCCGTCCCCGACTCTGCCATGTCCTCCGTAGGTGCCGCTATGGTTGGGCTCGGTGGTGCTACCTGTTGCTGAAGGGGGCCAAATGTAACTGGCGTGAGGCTCTGTCTGAAGGCCGGAATAAAGGTGTCGCCTACTCCAGATGATGGCAACTGCGTGCCCATCGGTAGCACAAGTGGGGCAAACAAAACCCGCTCCTCCGTTGCCCTACCGCTATCATCCTCCTCTTCCGTTTTTGCTTCCTTTGTGCTACTGGAATCCCTCTCGCTGTCAGGCTCCCCTGAAGCCGAGGCCGTATCTACCACCCTTTTTCGCTTCGCTGAAGAGTGCCCAATGTCTAAGTGCCTCCAATACATTATTGGAGGCTCACCTGCTGCCAACGGTCCCTGCGGTCGTACCTCTAACTCCTCCTCGGGTACTGCTTCCCGCGTGGCCTCCAGGAACAACCCTATAGCGTAGTGTGGCATATAAAATGTGCGATGCTGCAACGTCAAAAACTCATACATGCACTGTACAAGTAACGCGGCCCAATCGTACACGATGCCATTCATCAACTCGTTCATAAGCATAATCTAAGGGAGGGCGATGTCCGACGCCCTACCCGACCCCGTCAATCTGCTCTTGATGACATCCATTATGCATCGCCAATGGCCCTCTTCAACAAAAGTTTTGTGGATTCCTCGACCTTTAGTGGCATTAGCCACGCTGTCCAACTCTGCTGTCGTCAAGTTCCTCGAGATTAATTTAATCCACCGCTCCTTTTCTTCCCGCTTCATCTTTTTAGCCTTCGGTTCTATTTTCTTGCCTTGTCTGCCTGGAATGTCGAATACCCTCGTGAAGTCCCCTGCTTTGAAAGATATGGTAACATCCCTCCCGAGGTATTCGAAAATGCTAGTGCATGTGTGCCTGTCGAAGGTGTCTACCATGAACCGTAGGGCACCCTCATACTCGCGGATAGGAAACACGGGCATCCGAATAGCCCACTCCACTTCCGCCTTACGGAGGTTTTGCTTCACCAGATCATCGTCGGGAGTGTCCTGCCACCATTTCCGACATTCCGACCCATTCAAGCCTTCAAAGGTGATGTTCTGGGGCGTCAATGTGTTTTTCGCACTTATGGCAGCCTGTGGTGCTTTCTGCTTTTGCTTCTGTCGGGCGCTGGCATCCATGGTGTTGCCTGCAACACGTATGCCTGATGACAAAACCCTGATATTGCTATTCCTCGGGCTGCTACTAGAAGAAGCATGCAGCTGTTTTTTCCAACTTCGTTTCCCTGCTGAATCCATTAATCTCTGGTATAACTTGGTATAACTGATTTCCGGCTAAAAATCATACGATCATTGGACACCTTCATAACGGCCGCCTTTGTTGTGTATGGCTGCTGCTATGCAGGATGCTGTGGGTTTCCTTCGCCTTCTTTTTGTTCCTTTTCCTTCTCCCCTTTTTTTTTTTTTTTCCTTCCTTTTCTCTTCCTTTGCCTTCCTTCTCCCTGTGCGTGGGCTGCGTGGTGTTCCTTTATGTCGACTGCGTGGTTTTCTTTATGCCGGTGCCGCGTGTTTCTTTCTTCTTGTTGTGCGGCGTGTTTCTTTTTTTCCTTGTTTGTGTTGCGTGGGTGTTTTGTGTTTCCTTGTTTGCGTTGCGCGGGGGTTTATGCTGGGTGTGCGGTTGACCACCACCGGTGTGACCACCGCACAGTGGTTCCACCATACGATGGCCCCACTTTTTTTCTTTTTCTTTTTTTCTTTTTTTAAACCGTACGGTAGGGTTGTCGTACGAACGATACTCTTTTCTTCTTTTTTTTTCTTTTTTTTTTTTCATCTTATAATAGACTGACAAACATCTAGACTAGAGGGGCCAGGTTCCCTCCGTTCGTGATAAATCTTTACTTTCGATCCATTGACGACGTCTAGCACCTCCTTCCCGTCCAGCGTCCACAACTTAATTGCCTCGTTGGTATTGACCTCGCGTACCCTGAAGGGCCCTAGCCATCGCACTTTGAATTTCCCAGGTTTGATTTCGTTCTTCCCGTTGAATTTCAACTCTAGCTGTCCGGAAGTAAACTTCATTCGCCGAAGGTGCTTGTCGTGCCACACCTTTCGTCTTTGCTGGGCTGTCTTTGTGGCCCATTGTGCCAGCATTCTTTTTTCGTCCAACTTACTTAAGGCATACAGTCTCTCCCTCAGGCTCTCCATATCCTCGAGTATGTTCTCTACTGCAATGCGAAGGCTTGGCACCATGAATTCCGCTAGCACCACCGCCTCCTGCCCGTACATGAGTTGGAACGGAGTCTGACCCGTGGTCACTTTGTAAGTCGTTCTGTAGGCCCATAGTACCCAATCTTCCTTTTCTACCCCGCAGGACTTGTAAATTACCGATACCAATATTTTGTTTGTGGCCTCCGCCTGGCCATTGGCACGTGGGTAGTACGGGCTCGATAATGAGTGAAAAATCTTCAACTCTGATGTCAACAGCCGTATGACATGGTTCACGAAGTGGCCCCCCCGGTCACTGGTCAACTAAATAGGTATACCATATCGCATAATGATTTGTTCGTAAATAAATTTCGCCATGCTTACTGCCGAATTATCCGGGAGAGCCCTCACCTCCACCCACTTGGTCAAGTATTCTGCCGCAACTACAATGTACCGGCACCGTCGTGTGTGGCTAGCCTTAAGAGGACCCACAAAGTCGAGTCCCCATCATTCAAAGAGTTCCTGTGCGTGCGACGGGTTGAGAGGCATGAAGTCCCGCTTCAGAGGTTTGCCCGCCTGTTGGCAAGTGTCGCACCCCACGACCCACTCCCTGGCGTCGTGATGTACGGTTGGCCACCACAGTCCTGCCAGAAGTACCTTGCGGGCTGTAGTGTCTGGGCCCATATGTCCACTTGCGGGTCCTTCGTGTGCCTCCCTTAATACGCTCGAGACTTCTTCCTCCATGACACAACGCCTTAATACCTGGTCCGACCGCATTTTGTAGAGTAACCCGTTGATGAGCGAAAAAGTCCTGCTCCTTAATACGAGCTTTCTCCGTTCCCCTGGAGGCATACCCTCCAGAAATCGGGATGTCGATAGGTACTCTCCAATCTTCCTGTACCACGAAGGGAGTACAGCTATTTGGAACAAGTGTGCATCCGGAAAATCATCATTTACTCCCTCTAGAGGTTCCCCCGACTTAATCCGAGACAGCTGGTCGGCTATGACATGGCTTCGCCCTGGTCTTACCACAATTAAAAATGTGAACTCCTGTAGTAGCAATAGCGAACGGCTTATCCTCCCCTGGATAATAGGCTTGTTTACCAAGTACATGAGTGCCTGGTGGTCTACGTAAAATGTGAATGGTGTGGCCAGGAGGTAATGACGGAATTTCTATACGGCATAGACCATACCAAGTGCTTCACGTTCTGTGGTACTGTAGTTCTTTTCCGCCTTCGAGAGCAACCTGCTAGCAAAGTAAATGGGGTGGTCCAACCCGTGTCCTCCTACTTGGGCTAATGTAGCCCCGATGGCATAGTTTGAGGCGTCCACATGAACGTGGAATTCCTTATCCCAATTCGGGTATGCCAGTATGGGTGCTCCCATCAACCTTGTCTTCAGCTCTTCAAAGGCCTTGCTCTATGGCTCTACCCAAATGTATGGTTTCCCTTTCCGTGTCAACTTATCCAACGGGTTGGACACCTCAGCGAAGTTCTTGATGAACCTCCTGTAGTACCCCACATGACCAAGGAAGGACTTTATCCCCGTGACGTCCGTAGGAGGTTCCATTTCTACTATTACCCGAATCTTGTCCGGGTCCGTTTTCAATCCTTCTTTACACACAATGTGTCCCAGCAATCTTCCCTGTGGTACCATGAATCTACATTTCTTCGGGTTGAGGGCCAACCGTGCCCTTCGACATCTCTCTAGGCACTCCCCGAGAGTTTTTAAGTGGATGTCCTGTCCACTGTAAATAAACCAATCATCCAGGAAGGCTTTGAAGTTCCCCACCGACATCTTGTGGAAGATGTGCAAGATGATGCGCTGAAAGGTGGCAAGTGCATTGCATAGATCGAAGGGCATTCGGTTGTATGCGTACACACCGTCCTCCACCACGAAGGTTGTTTCAACTTATCTTCCTCCGCGATGGATGTCTGGTTGTACCCAGAGAACCCATCCATGAAGGAATAGATTTCATGTCCAGCTACTTCCTCCAAGATGTTGTCGGTGAAGGGTATGGGAAACGGGTCTTTAATAGTGACAGCGTTCAAGCACCGGAAGTCTACACAAATCCGGATCTGATTGGCCTCTTTCTTGAGGGAAATCACAATGGGAGACACCCATTCGCTTGTCTGCACTTTGACGATTATGCTCGCTTCCAACATCCGCTCAATTTCGTCGTTCACCCGTGCAACATAATTTTTGTTCATTCGATAAGGTTGCTTCCTCACTGGCTGGGCTCTCGATCCCAATGTTATTCGGTGTACACATAACTCTGGGGGCACGCCCTTCAAGTCCTTGTATGTCCATGCAAAGACATCCTTGTATTCAAGGAAAATTTTGAAGGTTGCGGCCTTCAGCACTGGATTCCAGTCATCTCCGACAAGGATGATCTTGGGGTCACTCGTCTCCCCGAGATTTGTCTCCTTTAAATTGGTTTCCTGATATTTAATGGGCTCCCCTTTCGAGAATTGGTGTGCCGGCGTCTCATTTACTAATGCCTCCCCTTCCTTGTAATCGCCATATTCTGGGGGAAACATATCTGGTTCTTCTTCGATGCTCAATACGTTGCACGAGGGTGTAAATAGTTCATAATCTCCCATTTGCCAATGGAAGAGGCCATTCAAAGAGTCCCCGTCGTCCCCTGAGCATGCCTCCAGTTCTAACACCCCTTCATCACTAGGCTCCATGCGGCGTCCATCTCCACCCTCCGCTAACTAGTCTCCCTCAGATTCCGAGTCAGAGGAGGAGGCTAACTCCTCACTCACCATCTGCGTACGGAGATCGATCACGTACTTCCTCCCGACGTTTTCCAAAGAAAGGGTATTCCTCTTCCAGTTATGGTTCACTTTTGCTGCAATGAGTCACCCACACCCGAGAATGGTGTCATATCCTTTCTGCTTCAGGGGGATTACTACAAAATCCAGCACGAATGGCTGTGTGCCAACCATCACCTGCTGGCCCATGAGGGTACCAAGGGGTTTAATCCCGTGTTGGTCTGCCCCTAGTAGGTTGAACGTGGGGGGCCACAACATAGGCTTCCCTAGTTTTTTCCATGTCGCTTTTGGGAGCACATTTACCCCCGACCCTCCGTCCACAATAGTGTCTGTCAAGGTAGTCCCCAGTATGCCCATTTCTACTACTGTCAGTTGGCGTCCGCTGTTGACTACCAACAACATGGGGTCGACCGTGGGGCTTAGGACCTCCCTTAACATAGAGTCGGTTGTGGGGCTCACGACCTCCCTCATTTTCACCTGTGCAGGTACAGAGTTTAAGATAGCGGTTTTTAGTTGTGGCATGGTCTCTAGGAGGTCTTGAATTCTCACGAGTACCTCTATCTGCAATATTTACCTTAAGATTTCCTCTTCTCCCCTCGTCCATAGGGGACTTGCGATCTAGTGGCTGTTCTGCCTTTGAACGGCCATTTCTTTTGCGATCTCGTCTCTTGCTTCCCGCACCCTTTCGGTCTCCGTGCGGGGATTTGGGTATGCACTCTTTTTGGCCTGTGCCCTAGTGATTGCTAATACTTCCACCTCCATGGGTTCTATGTTTAGAAGGTTTGCCCCAGGCTTCGGGCAATTTGCGTCCTCATGGTCACCTGGCTCGCACCATCGGCAGAGGTGTTGAGGGTTAGCTTCCTTTGTGCAGTCACAGGCGAAGTGTCCCCACTGATTGCAGGCCCTACACTGGATCATTGGCCGACCTTTAGCGCCATACTGGATCCGGTTTCTGTTATTGTTATTGTTATTGTTATTATTATTATTTCTTCCGCCGCCGCGTCTGTTATCCCGGTATCCTCCGGATGATGCCGTTGTGTTTGTTTGTTGGCCCGTAACCGCTGGTGCGGACGTTGTGCCCTGCTCCGTGAACAACACTCGGTTCATTTGTGTGTTTCGGGTTTTCATGTTGTATGGGCACTCCTTGGTGGAGTGTCCCATCACTTGGCAAATCTCGCAGAATGCCTTCTTTTGGCAAGTACCCTTTGTGTGCCCCTCCTCTTTGCACTCAGTGCACCATATGTCCCCTTCGGTCCGACCGGTGTTTCTCATCGTTTTGAATTCCCTCCTCATTCGCTCCATGTCTTTCTGGAGCGCCTACACCCGTTTGCCAGCCTCGCTGTCGCTGCTGCTTTCCTGTGACGAGTCATCCTCCTCGAATGAGCTATCCTTCTTCTTCTTTTTCTTCAATGTCTTGGTCTCGCTCTCGAGATCCATCGCTCTATTGTATGCGTCTTCGTACGATGTAGGTGGAACGATTTTCATCTTCTTTCGGAGGGAATGCTTTAGCCCCTCCACAAACCAGCGCTTTTTCAACCCATCTGCTGGTTGACTCTCCATTTTTCCCAGTAGTTCCTTCAGCTGCCGACTATAAGCTCGCACTGTCTCGTTCTTATTTTGCTTCGTTCCATAGATCTCGGCGACTATTTCGTTGTCATCTCTCAGGAGACGGAACTCTATCCCAAACTCCTTCAAGTCGGGCCATGTGCCGACTTTAGCTTTGTCCATATCTAAGTACCAGTCTATGGCCACTCCCCTCAAGGTCGCTGGGAATTGTGTTACCCATTCATCTTGATCAGTAACACCGTTTGCTAACTATATGGTTTCGCACGTTCGACAATGGCGAACGGGATCCTCCTTCCCGTCGCCATTGAACTTCAGTAGTTTCTCTTTACCTGCCATTGATGGGGGTCGTCTCCCCTGCGGTGGCTGTTGCTGTGTCTGAGCCCCTGCATCAGTTCCTCCAGCGCCCGTGGTGTGTCCTACGTGGGTGACTAGTGGTACCGTGCGTCGCACCTACAGCCGTGCGATTGCCCTCCCCTTCGCTCTCACCCGCGCCCACTCCTGGTTCCCGTTGGTGATCTTCACTCCGTAGTGTAAGGGATAAGTTTCTAAACTGATCTCGAGTCTCCTCGACTAGATTTCACCGTAACCTTGTTTCTTCCAGAAACTCTTCGTGGCTTTGCGTCCTACGATGCTTTGGCGACACGTCGAAATTTCCATCGACTTCTGCACCCTCCGCGACACCTCCTTGGTTCCCCTCAGGCCACCCTTCGGCAGGTCGTCCTTCGGCAAGTTGCCTCAACCTCCGTCTACGTTCTACTTGCTACTCCAGAATCAAGGCCCTCTGCGCGGCCTCCCACTCGTCCGTTTCTGCTTTTTTGTTTCTATCTTTATTCAATAGGTTGGGCATTAATTGTCGCACATTTCCATAACTCACAATACATAAATCAAAACACGTCTTTATTAATTCATTTCCTCCACTACAACTCGTGTCAATGACAATTTTATTTGAATATAAAAAGTTCAAGGTTCAATTCCCTCCTGGCCTAGCGCCATCTCGTTTTGTTTCCCGTCGGCTGTTTTCTTCGTAGCGTTGAAGGATTTGTTGGCGTCGCTCTTCCTGGGCAATCTCCTCCAAGCGAGCCTGTTGTGCCAGCGATGCCAATGCAAGCAACCAGGGGAGGTGGTTCATCAACCGATTTACTGTTGGGCTAACCTCCAATGCTGTCCACACGGCACTTGGTGGGATTTCCGCCTCCGCCCCTCTCGTCGGACGTAGGTCTGAATGGCTACCTGGAGCAAAATTGAAAATTCTCTCGTTGCCGTGTCTTCTCCTGCATAAAGTTTTGTTCGCGCGTCGTCAGCCTCTAGGTTTATTTCACCAACGAGTAGGCCCATCGTGTCCGTGCGCCATCCGCGTCTTCCGTTCCCGAGTACGTCTAGGCAACAGCGCCAAATGTTTGCCCTCTCGGGTGAATACTTAAAGCATAAAGCACATAATGCAGAGTGATAATGCCATAGATCTCAGACAAGTATAAAATATGTTATTCCATTCATAATCGTGTGTTCCAATTTACATTCTGAAGTATATAAAGATACCGAGGGGGTGCGAGCGCCAACCGTCACACTGCAACTACCACCCCTCGGTTGCCAACTAACCAAAACAATTACACATAATTAACTAGTCGTATTTTCGTATACAATAATGCCGCCAACAAGCATGGCCATATATATGCATTTGTTTAGGGCTGGAGTATGAGTTGGCCCTTAAATATTTTATCTCAAGGCCATGTCTGCCCTAATTATATAGTGATCGTACTTATTTAAACTTCTATGTTGTTTGTCAGTCAGTCACAACATGTATTGCAGACCTTAATTTTTATACTTGAGTGAGAATGCAGCTGTTTCAGCATGATTGAAAAGATTAACAATTTTAAAGCATGGCATTAAACATTGATGAAGGAAGACTTAATTAGTACAGACATCTGTAGTTCTATAAATTTTATAACCTGCAATCAAAACAGAAAAGCACAGTGCTGCGAAGGAAGCAAGCAAATGACACATCAGACTAGAATGGAAAACCTCATTTGACAACCTATCAGAACAGTGTGACAGCATGTAAATAAAGGTGATGAGTCATGATTAGCATTGCCATTTGGAGAACAATTTCATGGTAAACATCGTAAAATGTCAAATGAGTGTATTTTGATGCTTTTTAATGTGAGTTTGTTTGCTTTAATATTTAGGGTTTTGAAAGGTTTGTAGGCAATTTGTTTTGATGTTTTTAAATGTGTGTTTGCTTTAAGGGTCTAGGGTTTTGAAAGGGGAGGCAGGGGCTTGTAGGGCACCATCCCTTTTATTTTTCCTTTCTTTTGTTTATTTTCGAGATTTTTCAAAAGATGTTTACTGTCCAGGGACTGTTGGCCATCACCAGGATGGCCAATGGATGTCATCCCTGGCCATCCCTGAATGTTTTTAGAGGATTTGGCACCATTTCTGGAACATACCCAGTCTAACATGGGTAATCAGGGGTAGCCTGGGAACGCTTTTGAGGTGTCCGTGTTCATGAAACATTACTCTACATAACAGAATTTAATAACTACATAGAATACCTATATCCAAGATAACAAGAAATCCTAACGATTTCTGTTAGAATACAAAAGACATTATATCAAAGATTTTGTCAACACAAAAAATAGCTAACAAAAAAAGATATCATGATGTGCATGAGCATTAGTAACCGTGAGTACATAACTATATTTGCTCAAGAAATTGAGTTTCACTCTACAAATTGCATATGTCCCTATGATACATAGACAAAAATTAAGATACTACTGATAGGTATAGGCGTCACAACATTACAGTCTAATGCTTGATATGAGAATAACCAAGGCATTACTTCTAGGTTTACTCAAGTGGGATTAAACTTCACAAATTGATATATGTTCATATGCTTAACTCCCATCCTGTGCATGAGCTTCAATTACTGCAAGCAGATAAGTATATTTTCTCTCAAGAAGATACTTGTGTTATAGATGGCATGATACTGTATAAAATTTTATCAGCTTTGTGAGCAAGGGGCACAACAAAATTCCAGTACTCGTACGTATACTGTAAGAACAAATATTTTATAAAAACAAGGTCAATAGTAACTACCTGTGGATTCTGCAGATTAAAGATTATCAAGTTTCGATCTGCAGTCCCAACAACCATAAGAGGATGCCGAACACTCAACGCATAGCATCGTTCAGGAAGTGGATGGACAAACGCTGGGTTTTGCTGTCGAGTATCCCAATACCTAAATAAAGTACATAACAATTAGGAAAGGCTGATAAAAATATCAAGACAATTATGATCGTGTCCAAAAAAAATAAGTGCCCAAAATTCTTCTACAATTACTACAGAAAGACTCTTTATCTACTAGCACTGCTCAGTACATGCTATTAAGGACAATTTAACTACATAAACCAGTCAACATGCTATTATTTGGTAAGTACTGAACCCCAACTAATTTAGTCTTACAAAGCATCCAAGGTTTAATTTGAGATTGAAACAAAACATTTTTGGAAAACAAAAAGAAAACACTCCCAGATATAGCTATAAATTTTGAATTTTGAATTCTACACATACTTTACACTCAAAAGGAAAATTCAGATTTCAAAACTCAGCCCAAAAGCTGATCATAACTTGAGAGATTATGCCCATTATCAGAACAATTATTTTGCAAAACAAACAACACTTCCATCAAATACAATTTTTTGCAAATTTTGTGCATTTTGGTATAACTAGTCTAAGTCACAAGGTTCGAATTCGAATTCGAATTCGACAGCCATGAAATTCGGATGAAATTCGACAAGGGAAAAATTCGGATAAAATTCACCTTCTATAATTTTGTTTATTTTTAAATATATGTATGCTTCTAATAAATTATCAGAATAGCGACCCTTGTTGGAGAAAATCCGAGGGTGACCCAGCAGTTGCAGACACCCATGACCCAATAGATACAAAGCATATACAAAGAATACCCACGACCAGCTGAGTTGTGTTTAGAGGCGGATAGCAGTGCTTTATAGAGGAAATTCGATTAAATTCGATTTTTTTTATAGAAGTTTGAAATTCGATTAAATTCGAACCTCATCCATGAAAATCGCCGTACCCTGTGACTTAGTAACTAGTAACTATACCTTCAATGCTTCCAAGCAAGCTAATACCTAATACAAAATATAGCAGTTATCCAAATAATAAATAATGTTTATCAATGAAGCAAAGAAAGCATTGATATGAAATCATGAACCTCCCGTGGCTAAAAACATAAATGCCACAGCACCCAACAAAATTAAATATGTGGTGCATGATTAGCATCCTTATTCCACAGATTTTCATTTTTTTAATTCCAAAAAAGAAAAGAATTATATTAACGATGACAAATACCTAAAGTAGGATCAACAAGACTCAAAACTACATCCAGTTACAATAGAAAGAAAAAAAAAACAATAACAAAACTATCCCATTAAAAAATTTAGAGCATCTGCATGGCGATGGAGTTTGAAGGTTTTAAACTACTAAGTGTCTACTTAAGAATATCTATCTTGAATAGAAGAATGGAGCAGTGTTGATGTGTTTTTAAAGACACCTCAAACACAAAATAAAATACCGAGTATTCTATCCTCTCTTGAACAAGGAAACTTTATATGCTAAAAAATGTGATCAAATAAGATTACCCTAAGGTTTCTTTAGTCAAGTCTTGACAATGCAATTGGATAGCCTCAGTTGTAATGATGTCATATGCTAGTATCACAAAGGGACTTATGCTTATGAACACAGCTGGAACTTGCAAACTAACTTCTCTTAAACAAAGAAATATCAAAAGAGAAAGGGTTTAGGAAAACTAAGTTCACCTAAAGATGATGATAATAATGAATAATGCTTTGATAGACAAACTCCTTCAAACCATGTGTTGCTTCATCATGATAACAAGAACTACACAACGCTAGTGCAATCTCCCAAGGAAATGAAAGATTTTCATACTGCAAACCATTCATTCAAATACCCAATGCTAGCGCAATCCAAATGAAACATTCACAATTGAACTTAGCAATAATGGGATTCAGGCTAACTTTGCACTATCGCTTACAATCAGTAAACCACAAAAGTATGAACCAAAGAATTCATCATATATAATTGCATTACTCTAGTAAGATCAATGAACTTCAACTAACTTTGAGAAGTAACAAAAAACCATGCAAAATGTTGCAATAACACATAGAAATCCACCATGCTTCAATGAAAATCATGAATTAACTCCAACAAGTCTTGGCAACAATTTCATCTTTCCTCCCCCTACTCTACTTCTAACTATCAACTGTTTATTGACCTTTACAAATAACAAGGCTAGGCCTTTTCTAGCTCGGCTCTAATTGATTCTCAAATCAACGGCCAAGATTTAACAATAAAACCCTAATTAGGGTTAGTTACAATTAACTCCCACTTGACCAATGAGATCATTACAATGCATTAAATACATGTCTTTCTAGGTGAAGGCCCAATAGGAAATAAGGTTAGGTACATCAAAGTTTGTGCCTTTCACATGTATATTTGTCATCTTGAGATGGGTCAGGTTTAATGAATTTGGACACTTTGACTTAGAATCATTTGATTGGTGGATAAGGTGAGTTGTCACCACCTCAGCTACTTGCATGCCCTGAAGACTTAATATCCCATTGCAAGCAATATCTCTTGATACTCAACATTCCTAATTGCTTGACTGATTGTGATGGGTTATATTCCCAAATTGCATCATCTTCTAACTTTGATTTACTCTTTTGAAACTATCCACTCAAAATGCATTCACTGATTTCATCCTTCGCACTTGCATTCCACCTTCATCTTTTGTCGCCTTCATGATGTCAATACTTGATCTTCATGTGTAGTCTTCATTGATTTCATCCTTTGCACTTGTATTCCACCTTCATCTTTCATCGCCTTCATGATGTTGATACTTGATCTTCATGTGTAGTCATTACAAGTGTAGCCTCCATTTGCATAATCTCTCCTTGTCACCAACTTGTAAACGATTCCCTTGACCCGGATTACCTCCTTTTGTTCTAACCTTGATTCTTGGATTTCCGAAGGAAATTCAAGATTGTTGTAAAATCTACCCATCATCATTATGATGTCTTGAATATCTTGATGTTATAGTGCCTTTCACTGTGTAATGCTTTCTTTACTCTTGTTAATGAATCCTTCCTCATGTTGCAATGTCTTGACTTTGTCTTCTCTCACGTTCTTTTACACTTCATTCCTTAGACTTGAATATCTTGAGCCAGTGCAAATCTTGATGTTGCCGATCTTAGAGATTATGTTTCCTCTGTCCTCTTTCATGTTGTGAAATTCCTCTTTCCAAGCTCCATGCACCTCATTCCTCGCATTAAACCTGAAAGTGGATACAACTCGAATCATAATTGTAAATAAAAATCCCACATAGATAGAATACAAGAGAATTATGACAATACAATGAAACTCAGACCCTTGCATCTTGGATTCCTATTGAAGAACCTAAATGACCTGTCATGATAAGCACTATTCAAAGATTGTGAAACAATTTTCATCAGCAATACAAAAAATTTGTTTCACTAATGCTTCTAAACCTTATAATCTTCACTTCCTCACCAAGCTTTATATGAAAAATGAACCTTAATTTCATTTTTAAGGGTCTGAAACAATCTTGAATTCTCTGGAAATAACACTTTCAGACCTACAAATGATGTATCAGATCTGGACCTGCCCAAAAATTGGTGAGGAAAACACCCAGATTTGAATGTGAACAACTTGTTTGTCCTCACAAATTGCTTCCTTTCTGCTCCGATTTGGTTGGAATTGAATGCAGTATGGGTGTAAATTCACTTTCTTCATTCTGATTTGAATCGAATTCATCTGGAATTGCTTGACATTAGCATGAAAATAATTCCTTGCTCCCTCTCTATTTTGCTTAAATTTGATCTTCTTCTCAAAATCACATTAATCTCTGCTTGAGTTCACACATGCTGCTGTTACATCACCTCTGATTTAGTGTGGAATTGGTGTGAGATTGATTGTCTAGCGTTCCCTCTTTATATGCTTCTCAATGCATGACTTTGATATCTGCTCTCCATCAATGGTTCTATTTGAAATCTGATTTTATTGTAATGCATTCATACCTATCTGCTGTCGCAATTTCTGCTCCTGAATTGATTTGAATTATTACAAAAATAACTTGTGTTCTTTTCCTTTATATGCCTTCATACAACACTTCAATTTAGACAAGGGGTTGGCTCAAGGGTTGAATGAATGATTCCATAATCGGATAATTACATTGAACGATATACACACGTATATATAGAGGTTACAAGACGATGTTCTATAAATAGAACTAGTCGTTAAAGTGAAATCAAATAAGCTAAAAAGCTTTAAAAAATAAATATAGCTTAAAAGGCTAAATAATAAAAAGCTAACTTAACAAGCTAAATAAGTCGACTAAAAAGCTAAATAGCTAAATAAGTCAGCTCAGGGGTTGGTATTCTTATATTTCCCTCCAACACTTCGTTCAAAATCAGGTCAGCTCTCCCTTTTGAACACGTTTTTCTTTGATTTGCCTTAATCCAGGTCGGCTATCATTGGTTTTTACTTTAATTCCTTCCAAATTTTGAATCATTCTCAATTCCAATCAGGTCGGCCTCATTGCAATTCACATTTCAGCATGAATCCCTATAAGCATAAGGTAAGCGCTTCATTCCAAAGCAGATTTGTGCAATGCTTATTCACTTATCCCTGCAAATTCTGCCCTGATCCACAAATTTTGTGGATTTTAAGTGTTCGTGCACAAATAATTTCGATGATTTTGAGCAGTCTTGCATAACTTTTTTTTGTGTATTTTGGTTGTGCATGTATTTTTGGGGGTTTTGAGGCACTTATGCAATGATTTTTTTTCACGCTTTTTGCTTTGTCATGCACAAATTTCAAGCTTTTACCTTGTCATGCACAAATTTC
Source organism: Cryptomeria japonica (assembly GCF_030272615.1). Lineage (NCBI taxonomy): Eukaryota > Viridiplantae > Streptophyta > Pinopsida > Cupressales > Cupressaceae > Cryptomeria > Cryptomeria japonica. The sequence goes on along the minus strand of NC_081415.1, from coordinate 695,984,409 downwards.
AAGCTTTTACCTTGTCATGCACAAATTTAGGCCTTTGCAAGGGTTGTGTATTGAATTTTGGGATTTCATATGCACATGTAAGAATTTTGAGGTTTTTGCCCCTTGTGTATGAATTTTGAGCTTTTGAGGCTCTCATGTATACAAATAGGATCATTTGGGATCTTCATGTAAGATTTCTCAAATTGCAAGTGTTCATGTAATGTTTGCTAGGTCAGGATTAGGCAATGCTTGTGTACAAAACACAAGGGCAGGAATCCTAGCCACGCATTGAGTCACCCGAGACAAGGTCGGATTTTGAGCACCTTCTATAGGCATCATGAAACAAGGCAAAGTCTAATATATCCCACACATTGATTCACCAAACAAAATCAGGTTTAGACAATGCCCATGCATTGCAAGATAAAGGTCAGATCCACACTATGATCATGTATAAAAGTGGAACTTTCACTCCCTTGTGCATAAAAATGGAACTTTCGAGGACTTACACACGAATTCATCACTTCACACACTTAGCAATCTTTGCAAGTCACATTCAGGGATACATAGGTTAAATGTATTACTTGGGCAAAATTACAAGGGGACCTTGCAATTCCACCCTTTACAACAATTAAAGCAAGACATCTAACCTGACCTTTCAAAACCTTCACCATTAGTCCCGCACTCACTCTTGGACTCATCAAGACAAAACCTTCTCATTCTAAGGCTAAAGATCACAAAAAATGTTGCCAAGCCAACACTAGACTAACCAAAACACCTAACCTAGCCAGTGGAAAGAGGGGTCCACATTTGCAATAGGGCAATGTGTGAAAATGTCACAACAACCAGTGTTAGAGGTGAGTTGAAGGCTGAATTCAAGTAAAACTGTCAACACGGAAAGGAAACTGTTCATGAAGAAACCTAATAGTTAAAATATAATGGGAAGGCCACTCTGAAAAACACTGCATTCCACAATGTTGTGCAGACAATTAGTGTTGATGCTTGAGATGAGAATTAATATTTTCACAAGCTGGTTGAGAGGATTATGCTAAAAAGCTTTGTTTCATTCTAGACTCTAGTCATAATTCACTTGAGCAACATGCTATCATAAAAATATATAGCGAGAATTATGGGCTTCACATAATGAGACGGTCCATAATAAGTTCAATGATAAGGAGTGGGGATCGTATGGCTTGAAGGATTATCAATTCAATGTGTCCAAGTCTTAGTTTAGTTTGGTGTTACAGTGCGAATAAATTAAGAGACTTCAAACACGAAAGTTAATCAGTGGTTAGGCTGGTTTTATTAATCATCGATGATTTGACAGAATGATTTAGTATGATGTAATTGTCAGGGCATACACCATCTTATTATGATAAAATTTTAGCATTTATCAAGAAAACAGCACAAATGTTTTACAGCCTAATACAGTAAGACGACAAGTACGGTCCTAAATTAGCGTAGGAAAGAATAAATGTAGGATACCATGATGTTCAATAAATTACAAACATAACCACTGTTCTGAGAATCTCAAATAGTAAGACCCTCACATTTCCATCCCAGTGAACTGCTAGAGGAAATATTATAGGGTGAGTAAAAGTTACTAGCACAAAATGTATGAATTTTTAGTTAAAGGGCATTTGGCTGCACAGAGACTAAATTATGGTGAGTATTTGATCAGACAATAGGATATATATCAATTAAATTTTCTTCTTTTATATCTTTAATGAACTTATTCAATATTTATCCAAATGGGGAATTTTATTCTGAGTGAAAACAGCAAATAAAACCTGGCACTTAACCCCATATAGGCAATAACAAGAGAAGAAAAGGGAAGAAATCATCATTCTCATACATACTTTAGTGTCTTGTCCCAACCTCCAGTTACAAGCAAGTTCAATTCTGCAATCCACGCAATCTCTTCAATAGGAGCATCATGAACTCCCACTGTCACAGGCTGACCACCAGAGAGCAGAGACCACATTTTAACTTGCTTATCACAGCCAGCTGAAAAAACTACAGTGCCATCATCCTTCCATGTTGAACAGAGAACCTATATCGGAAAAGTATTAATGCAATCAAAAAGCACACAAAGAACTTCAATGGTGATGAAACAACACAAGAATTAATAATTTACTATTAGTTATCATATATCTGCTATAATTTCCACGTTCACAACAAAGTCCAACACAGGAAGTATGAAAGGGGCAGAAACTCAAAAGTATGACTTTCAAACACAATCTGAAACATCTCACCGGTTGATCATGTGTAATTGCAGCTTTGGGCATGCTAGCACCGGTACTGTGAATTTCCCAGCACCTTACCTGGTTAGCCAAGTTTCAAAATATAAAGATCAGAACAATATAATTAATCTCAATGAGTAATGTTGATGCAACCTTGTTTAGCAATCTGTAGGCAGTAAGAACAAACATGATTATCCCAGGATGTTGCCACCAAATAGTTAGCTTTTGGACTGAAAGAGAGGCTTGAGATGCTATCAGTTGGTGGCTGCACAACCTGCAAAACAAAGAAATGGCATAAATAGTTATGTTATTGTTTCGCCTGTTACTGGTCATACTGCACATTCCTTCCACAGACTAAAGAGTACATATATTTGCTATGTTACCAGAAACAAGAAACAGATAAGGTGGTAGTATACAGGATTAAACAAGAAAGGGGAGCTCTACGTTTTGCAAGTTACTACATATTTTATGGTTTTATATAATTTTGCCATAATAATAAAACTTAAGTATCATCGTAGTAAAATAATACAGATTGTTCAACTTTCTTAACCACAAAAAAATGTCATACCTAAAAAGAGCAATCAACAAAATCAAGAATGGCACTAATAGGCTTTATGTTTCTGAGATTTCCACAACAGGTCCTCAATTGAAAAATCTGTTTGGAAATTAATGAAGAAACCACCAAGAGAAGCCAATCACAAGGAAAGGAGAATAAGGTGAAGGTACTTCCATGCTTATTTCAATCGTGTGACAAATGGACAAAGTTATGCATGGTCTAAGGTAAATGATAAGCATATAAAGCAAACATTTTTCTAAATTTTGGTACTTAAATTGTTTTTTAATAGCTTGACAAGTTTTCATTGTTGAGCTATTTTATACACCTGTTGAAGCATTGAATTACTGTTATTGTAGTTGTACGTTGCCCATGATGGAGCTGTGTGAATTACATTAGCAAATATGCACTATAATTAATTATGGAAATATTGCACTTTCCAGCCAATATATCCCAATGAAGTAACATGCCCATTACCATTATTTGTGGCTTTCATATTCCTTCAGTTTAATTCTTTATCTTAATTGTGTTACAAAATAGTACTCAAAGTATAGTTGGTATAGAGGATTGCAAGTTGCTTTTTCCTTGCTGCAACAGAAAGTCAGGTAACCACTATCAGAAATTTGGAACTTAGCATCCGCTGAAGTAAATTACTCTCCACCACTAAAATTCACAAAAATGATAATATGAATGGAAAATATGTTTTCAGAATGATAATTTGGAACTTAGCATCTTTTGAGTTCAAATTTTAATGGAGTGCCATACCTTTTTTTTAAATTATGTTTTTAATTACAGAGAAGAAACATCTGAAAAACTTTGCATTCCAAACAGCAAAGCTGCTGACGTCTGAATCTACTTTGTACCTAACAGCGTAAAGTGGTCTCCAACAGAAGTCAGGAGGACAAGGCCAATATATCTGAGGTTTTAGTTGTTTTAGAATCTGAACTTAAATATAAAAATCTTCAATTTTCTTTATGATTTTTATATATTTTAGTACATTTTGAATTTCTGCAGAAAAACTCTGAAAAGTAAAAAGATGACACCAAAATCTGGAATAAGAAAACCATATAAAATGTTAGCTTTGATTTTTCCTTTGAAATTTTCTTAAAAGGGTTTGAGTTCCAACTTAGGCCAAGTAACCTCCAAAGGAAGTATTCATTCATGATTGACTTGAATATTCTAATGTATAATTCTCACACAGATTTAAAACTTCCTATGTGCCGATCCAATGTGAATTGCTACTGAAGACCAACATACAAAAAACGTCAAATTCATGTATTGCAGAAAGGAGTTGTCTACATCCTTTATGTTAATTGCAATGAGCACATGCACAAAAGCATGTCTAACTGCAGAAAATCCGATTCCAAATACTTATTTTCTGCTACCACCACATAGTTTCACTCGTACAACAAAGCACTGATATCCATGTAATATTTATATCAAAATATGTATGCTAATACTATAAGTGCTATGCTTAAGAAAACCACATCTATGGAATCCTATATGCTTGCTAAAGTGCTGGAAATGGAAAAATGGAGCAATAAGCATGAAAATTATGTAAACAGCGGCATACACATCAAACACAAATGTTTGTCCTGAAAAATTCCACAGTGGTTATTAAAGCGCTGGAAATGGAAGAATTGAACAGTAAGCATGAAGATGAAAACAACAGCAAACACATCAAGTACACATAGACCGTTTGTCAAAATTGCTAAGAATCCAGATTAAATGTCAATTCTCTTATGCTAGATATAACCCAGATACAAAATTGCGCACGCATAGAGAGACAGAGAGGCATACCTCGTATGACTTGTTAGGGTTGTGAGGACTTGTAGCAGTATTGATAGTGCCAAAAGTCGACATTGGAAAAAATCTCTGGTACTCAATAGAAGGACTATAGCTTCTGCAAAAATCAGAGTGAGAACAATCTGCAATTTTAAGAATTTATTTTAGATAAATGTAAATGGATAAAGAAAGGCAGTATGTGAACAACAGCCAATTAAAATTCGTTTTTTCATTATAGAGTTCTAACATCATTCAAGAGCAACACAACTTTAACCAAGTACTCTATTGTTTGACATGTGAACGCATACAACGAATAATTTACCTACCAATTGGTTCATCAGGTGACGTGCCAAAAATGAATAACACTAACATGATTGCTTTGTATTGAATTTAAAGGGATCCAAAAAAAATACGCCAATGCCTACAGACTTAATGAAAAAACAAAATAATACACATTTAAAGCTGCCTGACTCGAACAGATGCCCTAAAATTTATTTTTGCTAATATTTCTGAGAATACTACAATTTCATTGCCCCAACAATAAAATAAAAATAAAAACGAGGAAGGAAATAGAAAGCAAACTTACAAAATCTCTGAAAGACAAATTCTTGTCGATTCTCAAATCTCAGTGCCGTGTGCTGATTTTGTTATAAAAAAATAAATTGTATTCTATGGTTTTGTTCTAGCTCAACAGATAAGGAACCCAAATTTACGCAGGAAAGAAAATGTAGATTAGGGCTTGCAAAGGTAAAAGGGCAAAATGCAATTTGGCAGTGAAGAATGTCTGGGGCAAGGCAAAGATTGCATGCATTAACCAGGCGGGAACAATTTCCCGCCTTCCCACAGTAATCAAACCGACTTGGAGAGTTTGAAAGTTTCCGAAAAGAAGCCAATCGATATACAATTTGGAGAATTACAGATTTTTTGGGTTTTTTTTTTTTTTAATTTCTTTGTATTTTAAAAACTGAAATGACGGCAACTAGGGTTTGATGTGGACCCATCGCGTGCTTGGCATTGGGCTTCTCGCTCCTGCGTGTCCCTCCTCCATGATGGTAAGCCTTTACCCCTACTTTTCTTGTCTTTTTTTCTAACCTATTGTCGAGGCTCTTTGTGCGCGGCGGTTGTAGTTATTGCAGGTACGAATGGAGGCAGGAGCAATTAATGCTCGATGGAGGCGGAAGTAAATGGACCAGACGCAACCCATATGCCCTATTCAAAAGCGGTGGAGGAAGAGATTCTTGGTAAATCATTATGAGACGCCATCGTTGGTGATGTCGTGCAGGTCTCGCGAGAGGCCAAATTTTCTCTGGTAAGTGCTTCATCTACAAGCTTCAATGGCGGAGATGGAGGACGAGGTAAGGACCCTGACTTGGCTTCTTGTACTTTCTCTATCTCTCCTAACGATTCTATTACCGAAGCCCTTGAACTTGAAAATAAAAGACTCCAAGACATTGCCATTTTCTTTGTAGTAACTAATTTGGATAAGTGTCCGGCTAGGAAATTTCTTGATGATTGGATGAAAAATGTGTGGGTTAGAAAGCTAGGATTCAATTTTTCCTTCTGTAGAATGATTCAGAAAAGGTTTATTTGTTATTTTCTTTAAAGACAATAAATCGCAGGTAGAGGTTTTGCATAAACAATTTTGGGTCGTTGGGCAAACCACCTTCAGGGCCCTCAAATGGTCCTTCAATGCGATTAATGAAAAAATTATGGCTATTTCTTTCCCGCAGTGGCTTCTAATTAAAAATTTACCTCCCATATTTTGGAAATTCATTCCACAAGTTCTTGAATCGATAGGAAAAGTGGTTAGAATTGATCACTCTACAAATCTTGTCCCCAACCTGGATGCCTGAGTCTTGATTTCTATCAACCCAGGCGTTGACTAATGAATACTAAGAGGGGGGGGTGAATTAGTATACCAATAATTTTTGAACTCAAACACTTTATCAGTCTAGCAGTAAACCGATATAACAGTTTAACTAACAAACCGGTTAACACAAATGCAAACCAAACAGCAAGTAAGGCATTCACCCACAGAAGCACGATCACCATAACACAAGAGATTTTGACGTGTAAACCTAAATGGGAAAAACCACGGTGAGATGAAACTCACAAGTAACTACCTGCAGAATAGTAACCAGACTGGTTAAGGTCATACAATGTTCTTTACCAGAACAAATCCTGTTAGAAATCTCAATCTCTATTAGGAGATAAGTTCGATTAAAGACTACCTTGTGAGAGGATTTTAGATCCACAGATGTGAATCACCTTGTTAGAGGATTTACAAAGGCTTTTCTGGGCCTACTCGATTAAGGGTTTCTAACTTGTCAAAGATGTGAGTAATCAACAAGTGAATGATCTAGCAAATAGCACAGTCTGCTTGGTTAGATCCATGATAGCTCATTGTTAATGCATTTCAGCATTACTTCAGTCTTCAGTAAATCCACACTCTGTTACAGCACACAGACTTGATCTTTTCTATTAAGATCGCACATACAAGAACTCATCAACCACCACAAACCCTAACAGCTACACACATTTTAAAACCCTAGACATGATATCCTTAAAAGGAATCTGATTTCATGTCGGTCCAATAGGATTACATTACAAGTTCCTAGGTTCATTGTATTTAGACACATTTGGCAACACGACACAAAATCACCGTCAAAGTGTCGGTGGATGGTAACTCATCGCAAAGATATACCAGTTGGTAACTCATCACAGAGTATTACCGGTTTATACAACTTTACCGATTACTGGTTGGTAACTCAGAGTAATACCGGTTTAACAGATTACCGGTTGGTAACTCAGAGTAATACTGGTTTAACTATTAGACAGATTACCGGTTGACAGAAATGAAGACTGGGAAAATGATGACTGCCGCTTCTAGTTCCTTTGCTCCGTTCCACTTGAGATCCTCGAACCACTTGAGGTCCTCATGCCGCTTGAGATTGGTAAACACTTTCTGCAAGACACAGATAGTCTAAAGACTATAACATAATACCGGTTTGAAACAAATATCGGTTAAGCACAACTCATACATACAAAAAGTGATCTCATAGCAAGTGTGTGTCCATTAATGACAATCACAACATAATCATCAAAAATGCCAACATTGACATCCCTAGATTTCTCGAAATCAAACTTTGTGATGAGTCCTTCACCTGCATTCTAGAAACCCTAGGTAGTCTGAACTCGTGCTTCCTATGTAGACGGGAAGGACACGTTAGACGATCTTGCCCTATTCTCTCGACTAGGACTAAACTGAATGCTAACCCACCTAGAACCGCCGCTAATAAAGGTGGCCCTACTCCCCCCATATCATCCTCTAAACCTTCAGAAGCACCGTTTGTTAGAGATAAACTGGACTTTCTCAGCAAGGCCATCAATAATGCAGTGGCTAGTCTCCTGAAGATTCAACCTGTCAATCCCCCTAACTTTGAAAATAATACCGACTTCGGTTCCTTTAATGCTAAACCCCCTCCCCCACTCGACAGTTTCTGCAGCCGTCTCCCAAATAGATGGAATCGAAGACTCTGGCTTTCAGGTGGTTTCAAGGAAAAATAAGAGGTCTAAAAAGAAGAAGGCCCAACAATTGGCCTTGGAAAAAATTAGGGCTAGAGGACACCAGAAAACTCATACTGTCGACCCAGGCATAGAGGTAGCTGGATCTAGAACCCCACCAGAGACTCTGGCAATGACTAGCCCTGGCAAAGACTCTCGTGTCAAATCAATTGTTAGGACCTTTGAAGGAATTGATCATGGGGGTGATGGTAATAGGAGTAGGGCTGCAACCCCCCCGCCCTATGTGATCCTCAATTTGTTCATACAACTAATCAAACCCAAGCTTGGGATAATCCATCTGACCGACATTAGTACAAAATGGCTCTTTGGATCCCTCGAGGCATGAGGATTGCTCCCCTCGTTCTATCTTCATTGCCTCCTCGACCTCAATCCCTTTGAAAGCAAAATCCTTGATTGATGATGATAATGTCCTTTATGAGATTATCCCGGCTACTCCAACCATTGACAATCCTACAACCTTTTGCTCTGTTGAGACAGGAGTGTCTGAGGGTGATTCCCTTGAAGATGCCTCCTCATTTAACATTCATGAGTCTAAGGTGGAAACTGAGTTGAGATCCAACTTGTCGACCATCAATGGTGAGGATTTGAAGGATACTGATAACCCAAATGAGGGAATATATGAGGGTGAAGCACTCACCAGAAGGAAAATAGGGGGTCGTTAGGCTCTAAAAACAAGCTCTCTCCCATGCATAAAAAATCTAACCGTAAGGCGAGTATCCCTAAATGCTTTAACAGCTTTAAGACTGACAAGAATGATAAATAACTGCTTGTTCTTCATGAAATGCCTATCCTAGAATATCCGAGGGTTAGAATCCCCTGAGAAGAAATATATGGTGAGAAGACTGCTTAATAATCATAAGGAGTTGGACTTTGTCCTACTTCAGGAGGTTAAAGCAATTAACTTTGCATTGGAGGTCAATATGAACTTTATTTGGAGGGACTCCCTCAAATTCTACACTAAGCATGAGAAAGGCAAAGGAGGAGTTGCCATTCTTGTTAACCCTAATTGGCGAAACTCTATCCTTTGCTCATGAGTCTCCTCTTGCAATAGAGTAGTTTGGGTAACCTTCCAACATGGAGACTCTTCATTTGGACTTTGCACCATCCACGTCCCTAATGACTATAGAGATAGATCTGATCTCTGGTAGTGGATTGCCTCTCTTCCTGATATTCCATGGATTCTTGGGGGAGATTTCAATATGGTCGAGCATGAGGAAGACAAATCAGGAGGTGCCGCTATTGATTGGAAAGGAGGGGAAAAGCCTCACTGGGATAGAATGAAAAACATTAAGAGACTGTTTGACCCATTGGAAGGCTTAAAACATGTTCATATGGGCATTTGGTTTACTTGGTGCAACTTTCGGAAAGCTAGTAACAGAATCTACTCCAGACTAGATAGATTTTACACCAACAAAGATTTGTTCTCCTTTATTCTGGATCACCAAGATTGTCCGGTGGTGGTTAAACCCTCATCCCTCTTTGACCATCACCCCATTTTTGCTGAGATTGTCACTAGGAGCTTGAACAAACCCCATGGCAAGACTGGTGGTAAATTCATTCTTAACAACAATCTCCTTAAAGACCAGGACGTTCTTGCTCCTATCCATATAGTGGGGATTTTTAATAAATGGAATCCCACTAATGGCTCTTCTATCAATAAGTGGAATACATCAGTTAAAAGCTGACAAGAGATCCTTAGCACCATTGGAAAAAAGAAGGCCAAGGATTCCAGGCAGGTTGAGCTCGTCCTATCCTCTAATCTGCACAATGCGGAACAAGTCATTCAAAACGATCCTAGCAACTCTCATCTTACCCACCTGGTGGCAATCGCTAGATATTAACTCAAAAAATGACAACATCATAGAGCATTAGGTGCCCGAACTAGAGGTAGTATGCTCTGGCTCTCTTAAGGAGATAAAGGCTCTAAGTTCTTCTTCAACCTTCTGAAATAAAAGCATTGTAAGGAAAGGATTGACAAGCTTTGAGTGGACGGCAAAGAAATTTTTGTTGACGAGGAAATCATGAGTGAGTTCCTCAACTTCTGTAAGCTATTGTTCTCCTCTGAGGACTCTCTTGCATCTAGGGCTGCTAGGGTCAAATGTGGGACTCTTATTCCTAAGATTGTATCACCCGATGAGGTTAATTCTCTTAGTAAGCCCTTCTCATATGAGGAAATTATTAAAGTCATCAACTCCCTTCATAATGACAAAGCCCCAGGGCCAAATGGGCTTACCATTGACTTCTATAAGGCTAATATCGTCTGGGTTGATGACGATCTTCTTGAGGTCTATAATGAAGCCATTGGGACAGGGTCTCTGGGAATTGACATCAATAGAGGGTTGATCAAGCTTATTCCCAAATAAGGAGACAAGGCTCTAATCAAGAACTGGCGCCCTATTACTCTACTCAATGTCTCTTATAAGATTCTTGCTAAGATGCTGGCCTTAAGGCTCGAAAATATCTTACATAAATTTATCTGCTCCACCCAAATTGGATTCATCAAGGGGAGATACATTTTGGAAAATCTTATTACAAGCTAGGAGGCCATGGAATGGGCTAGAGTCTCGGATCAAAAGGTGGCCATGTTCTTGTTGGACTTTGAAAAGGCCCGTGATAGGATTTAATGGGGTTTTATCTCCACTATTCTCCAAGCCTTTGGGTTTCCCGAGATCTTTTGCCAGTTTGTTCAGGTCCTTCTTAGGGATGCTCATGCCTAGGTAGAAGTGAATGGTCTGATTTTGCAGCCCTTCGAGCTCAGTAGATCTATTCGGCAGATGCCCTCTAGCCCCTATCCTCTTCATGATAGCCTCTGATGCTTTGTTTTATCTACTCAGGGACAACTCTCTCCCCTAAGGTTAGGGGAATATTCCTCCTAGATGACTCAGAGCTGCTCAGCATTCAATTTGCAGATGATACTGCTCTCTTTTTTTAATTATCAAAGCAGAACTTGAATGCTCTATCATCCAAGCTCTCTCTATTCTGTGACGCCTCAGGGGCTAAGATCTCACAATCCAAATCTACCCTACTCAGATGGACTAAGAAACCTCCAAACTAGCTCTCTGCCCATGGGTATCAATGGGGAGGTTCAAACACAATTGTCAAATATTTGCAGATCCCCTTTGCTATCTCTCCTTGCCTCAAGGATATGTGGGCATGGATTAAGGGGAAGATTTAGTCCAAACTTACCAAATGGAATAAACACTATCTATCATTGGCAAGAAGAATGCAAGTGTGCCAAAAGATCCTTTCCTCCTACAATATTCATTATGTGTCAGTATGGATGTTTAACAACAATCAGATCAATGAGATGCAGAAAACCATTCAAGATTTTCTGCGGTCAGATTGTAGAGGCCACAAGAAAACTCATTCTATCAAGTGGGAATGGTGTTGTATGGATAAATCTATTGGAGGTCTGGGTCTTAAGGACTTGAAAATGCAAGGGATTGCAATGGCTGCCAAATGGATTTTTCATGCACTTGAAGGTAATGAACTGTGGAAAATTCTCATACGCAATAATATTAGATTGGGGGTTCCTAAGAAAGCTAAATCATGGAAGTTCCTCCCCATTAGTGATCTGCTAGCTGGATCCTTTCCAGTCTCTACCGTGGGCTCTGTGGTGAAGGAGCACCTAGTTGAGTAAAAACTCTCCTTTTTGAGTATTTCATGCTTTCATGTTTGTAATGTCTTGTGGTAGGTTCGTCATATTGTTTTAGGTTGTTGTGTGTCTTGTCAAGTGGCTTTGATCTCATTTTGTGTTTGAGAGATCAAGTTTTGTCTTTCTAGCCTTGTGTTGTCAATTTTTGCCTACTAGGCCAAAAATGGGTAAATTTGCGAGAAGTGCCTTATAGGCTTAAGAATGTTTGTGAAAGCATTGATACATGTTGTTAAAGTGATTTCAAGCATGCTTAAGTTTTTAAGAGAGTTGGTGTAGTAAAGGGGAGCAAAAATGTCATTTTGTGCAACAAAAGTTGCTCACCTTGTTAAAAAGTTGTCATTTTCCAATCAAAAATGTACAAAAGCAATCCTATAGCTATATGTCCGTATAGGACATCATAAATAACTCACAAAAAATTTAAATAGACCACCCTCTTCCTTGTATAGGGTTGGCAGATGTGAAAACAAATTATTCTCAATAAAAGAAGTGCAAAATTCTGGTTTTTTATGGTAGCTTGAACTTGTTTGGATGTATCAGTCCGTACTAATCTGACTTCCTCCGTAGTGTCATTGCTAAGAAGTGTTTTTGATGTTAATTCAAAGCAATTAATGTAATTGGTTCCTTGTTCTTGCATTGTGAAGAGAGTTGTGTTTATTTACTTCAATTTTGCTACTCCTCTGCCCTGTCAAGGGTTTGTGCTTCATAATGGGTCGACTTGACTAAAACCTCATTGGGCTCCCATGGAGGGACTTGGTCAAGTTGATAAGAGTGTATAGTGTATATACTTTCTTATTTGGCCAGGGTTATGCACAAGGAGTTTGTGTGAGATCATACTAGACAAGTTAAGTGAGTAACTTGACTAGTAGATTGAAATTATGAGCAAAATGTTGTTCTCAAAGTCTATTTGAGCTAACAACGATGAGAAGAAGGTCGACACCTTTACTATGAATTATTTGAAACAATTTGGGGCTCCATGAGGAACTATCTTGCCCTTGGAAATTGAATCAAACTATTAGGACAACAGGTTCCCTGTTTTTGGTGATTTAAGTGGTTTTTGGCATCAAAATTGTCTTTGAAACTTTCCATGCATAGAGACCTAACCATATTTGTTCAATGCAGAGTTAAATTAATGTTTGAAGGTTTAATTATGCTATGGTGCAGGCAGTTTTGAAGTCCTAACCCACTGTTATGCAATAAAGACAATGGAAAGCAGTTAAACAGTGAAATTTACTGTTCTTGTCACCTTCTACACTCAGCATGCCAAATGTTTGGCCAAATGATAAGTGGTAACTATTTGGGCAATGTTCTCCAAGGTGTGGCAGAGTCTAACTGTCAGTTTTGGGCCTTGGTTTGTGAAGGAGTTGAGTACTTAACAGTGCAAGCTTGAAAACCCTCTTGAAACCCTACAAAAGTGCCATAAATGGTGGACAATCCTCATTTTGCATTGATAGTGGTCTAAACCATGAAAATCAATTAGTTTGGAGGTTGTTTGAATGTCCCGAGTCAACTTCCGTGGTGGGGAAAAGCATCATTGTCTCCTACAAGCAATTTTCATCCAATTAGCCCTCCATGAGCTAGTAGCCCTTTTTAGGCCTCACACACACAAAACAAGGAACCTGATTGACTTGAACTCGTTGGGTTTGGAGAGATCTTTGAAGGACAGTCCAAAATAGCGAAGAAACCTCTATGATATCCTTGTGAAGCAATTTTGGGTTTTGAGACCTTGGAAGTTGGGTTTGAGCAAGTGAATGAAGGAAGCCAAAACAACAAAATGAAGCAAGCTTTTGAACAAAACCTATACCTAGTTTCCTAAACCATTTGGAGGAGCTTATAATGTCAGAGAACAGTCAGAGCAATGCCTAAAGGACAGAGGAGTGTGTTGGAAAGAATGTATTGGTTAAACATATTGAATAGTGGATGAGTAAGGGTATGAGCTCACTCAAAAAGGGAGTTTGTTTGGGAAGATATGCATGAGGGGCTTAGCATTATAACCTCAAATTGATTTTTGCAAACATATATGACAGTCACAAACAAGTCTTTTGGAAACCAATTGAACCATTAGACCTAATTCACCTTATGGAGTGCTTCTCTGGCAATCTCCCTATCACTTTACTATCTCTAAAACCATCTGGAAAGCATGGGAAACCATTAGGTTTAGTGTTGGAAATGGTTGGATCAACTAAGATAATCAAGTCTTTGGGGAAAGGTCAATCTGGTGGAACTTAACCCACAACAATAAGCCTCTCGTCCTTACTCAAGGGTGCTCGACCAAAAAGTGGGCCAACAAAGGTATTTGTTGTCTTAAAGATATCATAGCTAACGACAATCTAATCCCATGGGATGATCTCTCCAGTAAATATAAGTTTCCTTCATTTGATAAGAGGACTTATAACATTTTATGCAGTGCTTTTAATCTCCTTCGGCTTCCCAAATCTTGTTTTGTTAATGATAATTGTTTTCTCTCCTTTGTTTGGTCTGATGGAAGCCCGATTGGGATCTTAAAACCTCTCTCTATCTATAAAACCCTCTCTTCTAACTTCAGCACCCTTAACAACCTCAACTCTATCTGGTATTCTAACCTCTCTCATGCTCAATGGAGCAATATTCTTAAGGCTCTCTGGGGCTCTTCGCTGGCTCCTAGGAGAAAACCTTCAGATGGCTCTTACTACATGATAAGCTCCCCGTCAAATCTGACTATACGAAAGAGGATCTGTGATCTATTTGTAGAGTCAAGGAATCCAGTAGGCATATCTTTTTTTACTATATTATTGCTAAAGAAATTTGGCTTATGTTTGGTTTTATTCTTCCATTGCATAGTTGCATTCTTGATGTTGTTACTGGGTGCATTAAAGGCCTCAAGAAAGATACTAGCATGTTCTAGAATTTACTTTCTGGTGATATCCTTTGGTATTTATGGAAAATTAGGAATCTAGAAAAATTTCAAGTGCAAAAAAAGGGCCCTTACTGAGTCTTTTCGAAGTCTCACCCTCCACTCTGTTTGCTCGTAGGTTACCATGGTTTACATGCTAAACAAAGAGAAGTTCAGGAGATTTTTATCAGATGGACACACTACAATATTCATCTTCGAGCTCTCACATGGCTACACATGGAGAAGAACCAATGCTGAAAGAACTCCATTTGTGAACGCCCTAGATGCTCTCATGGAAGAAATCAGAGGAAATGGCCATTTGGTGCGACAACAGATGATCCAATCTGCCAGGATGTTGGATGATCACAGACTAGTGTGGATGGAAGGACCTGCGGGATGAATCACCTGGATTTAGTCCACTCAGATACCATGGACAGTGTTTTTTGTATTTACCTCCTTCTTTGGATAGCCCGTAGATCTTCATACCTAGTTTTGTAATTAGACAGTCATTGTCCATAACCCAATCATTAGACAAACATGTATTTTGTGTAAAGAACCTGTTTTGACGTAGCATGCACAGGAAGATCCTTGTTGTCTTATTTTGCACAGTCATTGCATTCTGATAAATCTGTAACTCTCATTTTTGTACCTTAGTTTATTCGCTATAATCAATACAAAAAAAAACTGAAATGACTATTTTAGAAAGTTTTTTCTTTTTTTTATTATTTATAATATTGTAAATAAAATATTTTTTCTAAATAGACATAAATTTTAATAATTATTTTTTATCTCAAAATATAGATGATAAAACCAAATATAAGAATTTGATTCAATTTAAATTAAATTAAATGAAAAATTAAATACAATTATTTCTATTAAAAAAAAAAATCTAATTATTATACATATTTTTTTATAATTATATTTTATATGTTGTTTGAAAT
Organism: Cryptomeria japonica; assembly: GCF_030272615.1. Classification (NCBI taxonomy): domain Eukaryota; kingdom Viridiplantae; phylum Streptophyta; class Pinopsida; order Cupressales; family Cupressaceae; genus Cryptomeria; species Cryptomeria japonica. The sequence goes on along the minus strand of NC_081415.1, from coordinate 695,968,802 downwards.
CATTCTATATTTTATATTTTTTGAAAATCATATTTTTTTTAATCATTTTAATTATATCTCTCTCTCACTCTTACCCCTCTATATATATCCCTCTTTCTAGCCCTATCCCAACCTCTCTATAGCACTCACCCTATTGCAAACACCACATGAGCATATTGCTAATAAAACTTGATTATCTTCTCAATTCAAAGGTTTCATTTAAGTTATGATTGAATCCTTTTAAGTGGATACATAGTTGATTTTAAGTTATCGCCTCTCAATTAAGTCCTTTGTTGCACAAACAACATCATGGTCACAAATTTACCTCATGCACTACACAAATTTATCCAAAAAAAAGACCAGATTTTTCCAATTGATATTACATAAATATAATTATTCTAATGTAATTTTAAAACAAAAAATGATTCAAAATTATAATAATTAAAAATTGAAATAAATATTTTTATTACAATTCAAAATTAGAATAATTAAAAATTAGAACAAATATTTTTATTACAATAGTATGACTGCAAGTACTCGCCACTACGTGGCACTTGTTATTATTCGCCATGCCTTCCTCTTCAACATGGCGCTGACGAATTGAGACAAATGACTATAAATAATGGAATTAAAGATGTTTAGCATTTATCTTAAAGACTAGCATATTTATTTTTAAATAAAATAAATATATATAAATTATGCGGAGAGATATTTCTAATAGAAACTCAATTTTAATTAAAATGATATTGTAATTAAACATTTTACTTAACATAATCTAAATTAATTTTTTTAAATATCATTTATAGATTATCATTCAATAAGGGTTGTAATTAGGTTTAAGGTTCAATTAGGGTTAGAGTTAGACTTAAAATTAGTGTTTGTTTTATGGTTAGGGTGATGGTGAGGGTTATGATTTTCAATAAGTGTTAATATTGGAGTTTTAAATAATCATAGTGTTAGGTTTATGGGTAGTGGTAGGACTGGATATTAGAAAGGTCATGATCAGAGTCACGGTTCAATTTGGGATAGAATTAGGATCAGGGTTGCATGATTGAGATAGGGTTAAGGCTATTAGTGGGGGTCAATTAGGGACAAGTTAAGGGTTAGGATTATGGTTCAATTAGGGGCGGTATTCAATGACGGTTTAATTAGGGTGACTATTAAGGCTATATTCAAGGTTGTAATTTATTTGAGTTTAGAGTTAACTTCAAGTTGAATTAGGGTTAAGGTTCAATTATGGTTAGGGTTAGGTTTAGGGTTCAACTAGGTGACAATTTAATTAGAGTTAGTGTTGTTATTCAATTAGGGTTTGAATAAGAGTTAGAGTTTAATTATCTTCCATTGCTTCTCATTAATGATGGGTGACCATTATACCTTCTTAAATATTGGTCACAACCATGCAGATGGTAATTAATAGCACCATGGGGTATGCAAATAGAATTAATTTTACATTGAGTTTTTAAAATATGGGTATGTTAATATTTAGGATGACATTAAAAAGGTTGTGAACTAAGAATTATTATTCACTATATTCATTTTGATAGATTGATTTTTTATTATAAAACTCTAAATGATATACTTACTAACACTTGCACCAGAAAGGGGTGCAAGGATTACGCTGATAGAAAAATATATGTAAGTTAACATATTAAGAGGCATATTCTTTAGTGTCTACATAGATAATTATATACAAGTAGAAAGTACAAAAGATAATTTAATTGTCTAACAACTATATAATTTGTTTATCAATTTTATCATACGTCCAAATCAAGCAAAATCAATTCTACTCCAATTTTTTTTGTCAAATATTGATATCATTGTTTCACAATTCTCCAAGTCTTGCTTTATAGATTTTTTGTCGTAAACCAAATAAATTATATGTCATTGAAATGAGGCTCGTTTGCCCTTCAAATATCAACTACTCAATCAAAGCAATATCAACGTTAAGCATAAGATTTTAATTTTAATTAATAAATGCTTTGTCTTGCAAAGTTGATTTGCAAAGTCTTGAATCTAAAAGTTTAAAAAGGTGATTTTTTAAAAAGTGAAATAGACCAACTTGGCTTTTAAAGGATTCACATAAGAAGCACACTTTTCTAAATAGAACTAAGATGGACATAGGACAATGAGAAGAAATGCTTCATCAAAGAAAATAAAAAATACCATAAGCAAGATGCAATTATGAAACAATAAATTAAAAAAGTGAATTTTCAAATGATACAATGTCTACAATTTAATATTAGTCTATGGGACTCAAGTATATGATTCAAAGATAAGAATTATCAAGAGTACTCGGGGAAGGAAAATTCTTTGCCTTGACAAAAGAAAGGAGTCATAAAATAAAAGTATAACTATGTATGACTAGGCCATTCACTAAATAGCAATAAAATATATTGTCATAGCTACATGTGTCAGAACGACTTGTCAACTTGGGGAAAAGAGAGAATACATCTCCATTTTGACTCTCAATTATAAGTTAATCTCTTGTTCCTAAATGATTATCAAAGATGGAATTTTAGAGAATGATTTCATTAGTAGAGACATGTACAATGACTATCAATACCATTAATTTTTTATTTCATTCTTAAATAATTATGTTTTTATTTGTTAAATGAAGGCACTGATTTTGTGGATGTACCTATAGGTATTTTGAGTTGGATTGAAAAAAGTCATGGAGGTGGATTCAAACATAGGTAGAGAAGTCGTCAAAGTTTTATTGGTGGTGAAATCCATTTTTCTTTGTCCCTAAGTCAAGACTTGTTTGTATGGTAGGCTTGGACAAGATACTACCAAGCTCACTAGTGCTTTGTATGATTAAACCAAGTCAACATAGCATCATTTTGATATCTCTCAAAAGTTCAAGCTCTCTAGCACAACTACTAATATAGCAAAAGTTGTAGTTTTGAACTGTCTATCTTTCCACCTTTAATACATCCAGATTATTTAGTTTAAAAATTATAAAGTTGAAAGTGTGGTTTCGATATGGATCCTTTTCTTACTTTTTGAAAAAATATTCTTTTCTTATTTTTAAAAAATTTTAGTAGGAAATATGAAATTTGAAGGAAGAAACGAAGGATATTTGTTAGGTTCTTTCTAATCTAATCTTCTCTTGATTATTAGCTCTTCGCTAATTTTATTATTATACTTTTATATGCTATAGTGTTATAGTTGTAGATCTTTTAATTTGTAGAAAAGAGAATTAAAAAGGTGTTGTGTGACCAACATGAAATAAAAGCATTTGCCTTTGTAAATGACTCTTTGAACTTACACATACACTAGTCTTATTTTCTAATTTGAAGAATATTTAGAAATCACTTCCTTTGCACTCTTTTCATAGCCTTCAACTCATGGTGTCATGTCTATTATAGATCCATAAAACTAAAGAATAAGATCCCTTGTTTTCCTTTACTATAGTTAACATAGATCTTGAAATAGTGACTTATAATCCATTACAAATAGACGTTGGTAATATAAATATCAACCACACCACATAACTTATTTTAGCACAAAATAATCACAAAGATCAAAAGACATATTTGACATGATGAACCACCATGTTTGACTATGTTCTTTCCAAAGAAAAATAAAATGCAAAATAGAAACATACACTTTGTCGTTATAATTGATGCAATTATCAAGTAAAAGGTAAGCAAATAAGTTCTCTACTACTATTTGATAATTTGATCCACTAAATCATCTTGACAAAATAGTATTTTTATCCAAGTCAAATAATCGAATGTTATAGTAGTTTTTTTGTAGACAATTGTTCATATTTTTCTCCTGGTATTGAGATTTTAAATCATAGGCATTATTTTAGTTGCCTTGGATTCTTATACAAATTTTATGCTAGCAGGATCTTTATTGGGATTGTTTAAAAATAGTCATCAAATTATTTGTTGACATCCTTACAAAAATAGTATTCCTTCTCTAAATGATAAGAAAATATAATTTTAACTTCTAATATATTTTATTTCACAAATATTCACTCACAGTTACTATGCATATTCAAAATTCTTTTTCTTATTGCATGGAATTAATTCACCTTGAAAAACCTTAAATTTTAAGCAACTACAAATAAATTTGCAGTTTGCTTTACATTTAAGCAAGTTGTCATAGGGATAGTATGAAACTATTCTACATGCAATTTTATGCTAATCTTTAATGTGTAAAAATTTGTTTGTTATCTCATAAATTTCTAATTAATCTTTAGTAACGAGTAAAATTTTGGAGTGAAAATAAAATCATAATTTATTTTTTTTGATTGGTAATTTTTGTTTTGTATTAATTCATAAATAAAAGATATACATATCAACCAGCATCCATTAACCATTTACATGTTGTAAACAACATCCCCAAAAATTCCGCAACCATATCCTATACTAAAGCCATGCATATGCAAGCCCAAAAAGGAAACTGTCCAGTGCATCTCCGCACCAAATATTACAGAAATATGATTTAAAACAACTAATAACAATATATCAAAAAAACAAAGAGAAAACAATGGCCAAATGGCCACTCACTCGCTCTCGCTATGGTTCTCCTTCTCCCCTTCCACCTTATCAACCAGAGCTTTACCCTTTGCCGCTTCACTTTTCATCTTTGGAATGCAATCCAGGCATCCAAAGTCAATATCTCCTTCCAAACTCGCCAGCAGTTGGACAATCCGCCCTTCCTCAAACCTGTCTCTCAGCTCCCTCCCAACCTCCATCCCTGCCACCACCTTTAAAGCCTTCAAAATCTCATCTGTCCTAATAAGTTTTACACAGATCTTTGTGGCTTCCCATCCAATGCGAGCTCGTTCGCGACATTGTTCCTTTATGTCATCCTCTGGCCCACGAACAAAGGGTAGCAGCTCCTCCTAATCATCTCCCTCATTGATGTGAATTCCTATTTGGGGTACTACCCACTCTATAATGGAGTCGAGATTGGCCAAATACTCCCCGTTGATCAATTTGGTCAAAGTGAGTTTGATTTTCTCCACCTTCGACTCAAACTCACATGCCCATGCCAGAATCAGGGAATACACCTCTATATTTGTCCTGTAACGGAAGTGGATGTGCACCACCTCTTCTGCGAGCATAAGACGCACCACACCCCACAGCTTCTCCTCCTTGTACTGAAAGAGCTCCTGCATCCTCTTCTCTGACACTTTGCCCAGGAAAGGCACCAGCTTCTTCTTTGTACGCAGAGTGAAATTTGCTTCCATTAACACTTACAAAATATATTCACTCCTGCTTCTACAATAAGAATGTCATAAGAAACACTAAGAGTTGCAATAACAAAGAAACGCAACCCCAAACACGCAAACCAAAGGAAATAACTTCCTCTGTCGTCATTTGAGTTGAGTAATAAATACAATATTGATGTCGTAAGAGCCATGAGATTGCACAACAGATTTGATGCCTCCGCCACCCTCTCCAAAACGTGTTGTCTATCATGGACAACTACCCCTTTAAAGAGCAAGCACCAGCTTGCAATGTACTTTCCATAAAGGAACTTACTTTGTGTGCATACTGTAGACTGCAAATTAGGCCTGCATTTAAGACCACCTCCACACAATTTCGTCTCCTCTCCATCACTTGGCCATATAACTATCCATGTCGCAACCAATATTAGAGAGTAGATCAGCCACTGCATTTGCACCTCGCCTGACATGGGAGACACAAAATTCCATAAATAAATTGAGTTTCTCTCGGATAATAGACACCCAACGATTTAATTTCCAGCTAGGAGTGTTGCCTTTAGCAATTGCATTAATGACCACCTGAGAGTCTCCATCCAAATGCAATCGTTGGACTTTCATATTTAAAGCAAGTTTATTGTTAGCGTTATAAGCAGTCCTTATAATATTTTGATTAATTAAAAAAATATTATCTATTTATAGAAATTTTTATTATTTATGAAAGATTCAATCTTTTTTTTGGCAAAAGTGGCAAGCCACTATTATATATTAATATAATAATAAGATTACAAAAACTGGTTCAAAGGGCATACCGAGAAGAAAGAAACAGAAAAGAAAACCTCTAGTTATAGCCCAAAATAAAATATACCTATCTAATCTAAACAAACTAAAAGAACTTATAGCAAAGCCAATATATTTCCTCGGCAAATAGTGTGCCTTTATCGACATCGATAAAACAGAAAGTCAAACTCTATCGGCGTGATAACCCTTGTCAGAGTAAGCTTGAAGCAGAAAACCCGATTTCATATGTCATGCTGATATGAGAAGAAGGCCATCAGGAAGAGTCTAACCGATGAGGTTGGCATCAACAAGAGTTATCAAGTCGGAGTGAGATCCCCAAAGATAGCTTGACAAAAAAAGTCACATCGATAGAGGCACGTAAAGGCATATTGGGTTGAATCACCCTGATGTGAATAACAAAGAGATCCCCCAATACAAGAAGAAGGTCATCAAGAAGAGTTTGGCTGATGAGGTTGTTGGCCATTTGGTGGAATTGATTATGTGTTGCATTTATGTTTTGTCATTGATGCCAACACTAGTTGTTTGGATGCTTTACCGACACCCTTCTGGTCCTGGTAGGATGAGTGGTTTTTGGTTGATTTGGATCTGCCATGATCCAGTAGGCTCCATTATAGTTTGGTTATGGAATTGGCTTATTCATGATACTCATGCTCATATTCAGTAAGTTGGTTTTGGTCTAGTGATCAAAAGCTATCCTATTTGCGTAGAAGCTTGGTCTCTGGTTTCAGTGAGGGTTTCACCGGCAGAGCTTTTGATGAAGATCTTTGATGAATTTCTCAAGCGGTGTTGGTGCAATTTCTGGTGGAGTTTCAAGATGTTGTTGGTGATCATGTTCTAGACTTGGCGGATGGAGATCATTGTTTTAGAGTATGGACCTATACTGGGTCCCGATTGATCTAGGTTATGGACAACTTTAATGTAACATGTGGATTGGACTTCTTGATGCATTTTTGGGATGTTTTATGTGTTGGATATTATTTGTTTGGTTTAAGGCTGACATAGTTTGTAATTATGTAATTAGTTTATTATCTGGTGGCCGACCTAATTGTTTGTGGTCAAGGGTTTGTATATATAGTTGTAAGATCTTATTGTAGATCATCATAAGAGGAATGGGATGTAATGTGCGAATAATGTAATATCATTCAGGCAGAGGATGTGGTCAATCATTGAAGATCGAATTGGGTTTATGTAAGAGGATTTAGTCCTTTGGTATTGAGCTTAACTGGAACTGTACTTACGCATAGGAGATGCTATCTTTTGCAGTTCAACACTTCTCTGGATTGTAGTCTAGATTTCTATGTAGTCAGTGAGACTCCTTTTGTGATGAGCAATGCGCTCTAGGTTGTTGGCCTTCCTGCAAGTGCAGGCCCCTTAATTGCAATTCACATATTTACTACAAAAGTATTATCTGACTGTGAGTAGGCTTCCCATCGCGGTTTTTCCCTTTTCCGGGTTTTCCATGTATAAATCTTGGTGTCATGTGGATGGTATTTATTCAGTGATTATTATTTATGCTTAATTGGTTTAACTGCTATTCCGGTATTAATGTTTTGGGTTCCGATACTAAAGTTTTAATTGCTAATGGTTTCGGTAATCTGTGACAACTGATTCACCCCCCCTTTCTTAGTTGTCATCCGGATATTTGAACTATCTAACAATTGGTATCAGAGCTTTGGTCCTCTCTACAAAAAGCTTAACCACTTGAGGAAGATCCTACGGTGAGTAACAGTTCAAGCTCATCCAATTCATTTGGAGCTATCTTTCGAAGAGATATTCCTAGGCTTGATGGAACAAATTATATAGTATGGAAGATTCAGATGGAGACTCATATGAGATGTCTTGGTAAGGAGATTTGGGAGATCACATAGAATGGTGTCATACCTTATAATTTGGCATCTGACAATACCCCTTCGGCAAACCTGGACAAGGAGCTTGAGAATGATTGTAGAGCGAGAGAAGCCCTCTTGTGTGCACTTTCTGATCAACAAAAAATGGGATTAACTGATAAATCATTTGGTAAGGCTATATGGGATAAGTTGGAGACTCTTAATGAAGGTGACCCTACAGTGAATATTGCTAAACTTGATGGTTACCGGGTGAGATATGAAAACCTAAAGATGGAAGAAGATGAAAGGATTATTGCATTCGTGGAAAGGGTAAATGAGATTGTTATGGGAATTCAATGTTGTGGTGGAACTAAGTGAAGATGAAATTGTTTCTAAAGTTCTGAGAGCCCTACCATTGGATTACAAAATGAAGGCTACTACTATTAATGAGTTGAGAACAATGGCTAATACATCTGTCAACAGAGATACTTTGGTTGGGAAACTATTTAATTTTGAGCTTGAAGAATTTGGACCTTTTGGAGCTGTGAAGACTGAACTTGCTTTTCATGCATCTACATCTGCAACTGGTAAGCAAGATTGGAAAGCTTTTTATGCGAAGGAATTGGAAGATATGAAAAGAGAAGATGACGAGTTTGAGCAACTTTAAGCACTATTTGCTAGAAGAGTACCTAAAGGACCGATAAGAAGTAAGTATGAAGGAAAAATACCTTTTAAATGTTTTGCATGTAATAAGATTGGTCATTTTGCATCTAGATGTCCTGAAAGGAATTCAAGATTTGAAGAAAGAGTTAAAAGATCTTTTAAGCCTAACCCTGGATATCAGAACAAGTATAAGTATAGGAAAAATAGAGACAAATCATGCTACATAGCGGATAAGGAAGGCATTATTGATTCTGATGATAAACGAGCAGAAAACTCTGCTAGTGGTTTCGGCAATGGGAAGGAATGGGTGTTCATGGCTATCAAGGAAGATGATCCGGCACTGGAAGAGAAGGCACTTGCTGCTAAAATTGAAGACAAGGATGAATAGGTAATTGATAGTGGTTGTTCACATCATATGACTGGAGATAAGGGGAAGTTTCTATCTTTGCAAGAATTTGATGGCGGTCTAGTTAGATTTGGAGATGACAAAGCATGTATGATCAAAGGAAAAGGAACTATATCATTGGATGGTAAGAACAATACTGACAATGTTTATTATGTTGAAGGTTTGAGGCATAATCTTTTGAGTGTAGGAAAATTGGTGGATAAGGGATTTCAATTATAGTTCAAGGATGGAAAATGCAAAATCATTAATAGATCTGGATTGGAGATTGCAACTGGTACACAGACAAAAGGTGATATATTTCATTTGAACTACGGTGAGAAGATTTGTTTGATTACACATATTGATGAGAGTTGGCTATGGCATAAAAGGGTGTGTCATGTGAATTTTGATTGCATTGTAAAAATTAGTTCAACTAAGGTAGTTAGGGATATACCTAAGATTATGAGGCCCTCTAATCTGGTATGTAAAGAATGTCAAATGGGTAAACATGTCATAACCTCTTTTAGGAGTATACAAGATAAAACAAATGATGTTATTGATCTTATTCATACTGATTTGTGTGGCCCTGCAATAGTTAAAAGTTTTCAAGTTAATAGATATTTCATGCTAATCATTGATGATTATTCTAGAATGATGTGGGTTACTTTTCTAGAGAAAAAATATGAGGCATTTGAAAATTTTAAAATCTTTAAGGCTAAAGTGGAAATTAAGACAAGATTGAAGATTAAATGTTTGAGGTTAGATCATGGTGGAGAATTCACATCGAGTGAGTTTAATAGCTTTTGTGAGAAGCACGGTATAAGAAGACAATTTTCTGTTCCCCGGACACCTCAGCAGAATGGAGTTGTGAAAACAAAGAACAAAACTATCTTGGATGCTGCTAGAACAATGATGATGGAAGCTAGTCTACCTCATATCTACTGGAGAGAAGTAGTGAGCACAACGGTTTATACATTCAACATAGTAAATATCAAAGGAGAAACCGATAAGACACCTTATGAATTATGGTTTGGCAATACACCTACAGTTAAGTATTTCAGAATCTTTGGTAGTAAATGTTATATTAGGAGAGATGATATCATTGGAAAATTTGATCCTAGATGTGATGAAGGCATATTTCCTCTTCCCTATTCTTTAGTTGCTGTAGAGTTTTATGATATTGTCGGAGTAACTGGTTAACCACTCTCTTCCGGTAAAGGTGCTACCGGTTCAGATATAATCATTTCCATTGCCGGTTCCTTCTCATAAACTCTGATTTGAGGGATAGAGAGTCAGAGGACTCCTAGGTATGTGAGATTGAATCATTCAGAAGATCAAATCATTGGGGATAAGAGCAATGGAGTAATAACAAGAAGAAGATTGGACACTAATGAGGTATGTTTAATTTCACAAGTTGAACCGTATCAGTAATTGAGGCATGTAAAGATGAATATTGTTTGAAAGCTTTGGAAGAAGAATTAGACCAAATTGAGAAAAATAACACATGGACTTTGGTTCCCCGTCCTAAAAATAAGAATGTTATTGGAACTAAATGAGTTTTTAGAAATAAAAGCATATTTGTTTTATGAAAGCAAAGCATATAGATGTTATAACAAGAGATTGTAGAGAATTATGGAGAGATTAATGTCAAAGTAGATGAGCTGAACAAAAGTCAAATCAGAGTTTATGAGAAGGAACCGGCAATGGAAATGATTATATCTGAACCGGTAGCACCTTTACCGGAAGAGAGTGGTTAACCAGTTACTCCGACAATATCATAAAACTCTACAGCAACTAAAGAATAGGGAAGAGGAATAGAGAGTCAGAGGACTCCTAGGTATGTGAGATTGAATCATTCAGAAGATCAAATCATTGGGGATAAGAGCAATGGAGTAATAACAAGAAGAAGACTGGACACTAATGAGGTATGTTTAATTTCACAAGTTGAACCGTATCAGTAATTGAGGCATGTAAAGATGAATATTGTTTGAAAGCTTTGGAAGAAGAATTAGACCAAATTGAGAAAAATAACACATGGACTTTGGTTCCCCGTCCTAAAAATAAGAATGTTATTGGAACTAAATGAGTTTTTAGAAATAAATTGAATAAAGATGGTCAAGTTATAAGGAATAAGGATAGATTGGTTTGTAAAGGATATTCTCAGAAGGAAGGAATTGATTATGGGGAGACTTTTGCACTTGTACCTAGGATTGAAGCTGTAAGATTATTTCTTGCCTATGCTGCTTATAAAAACTACAAGGTTTATCAGATGGACGTTAAATGTGCATTTTTGAATATGGATCTTGATGAGAAAGTTTATATTGAGCAACCTGATGGTTTTTCACTATCATATGGTACAAACATGGTTTACAGGTTGAGGAAAGCTTTATATGGATTAAAACAAGCACCTAGAGCTTGGTATGCAAGATTGGATAAATATCTTTTGAAGCTTGGTTTTACTAAGGGTAATGCTGAAATTAATTTATATTATAAGATCACTAATGATGGTATACTAATTATTGAAGTATTTGTTGATGGCATTATTTTTGGAGGTGAAGATAAGTTATGCATAGAATTTTCTAAGAATATGGAGAAAGAATTTGAGATGTCTATGATTGGAGAGATGAAATTTTTCTTAGGTTTGCAGATTACTTAGACTAACAAAGGTAATTTTATCTGTCAAATGGGAGACTCTAAACTGGTAAGTACTCCTATGGTTACAAGTGAGAAATTGACAAGGAAAGATATTTCTGCACCAATAAATCCTACAATATACAAATCTATGATTGGAGGTTTGCTTTATTTGACTCATATTAGGTCTGACATTATGAATGTTGTTTGTATTGTTTCAAGAATTAAGAGTGATCCTAGAGAGAATCATGAGAGTGTAGTGAAAAGGATTTTTAGATACTTGCAAGGTACATCAGAATATGGTTTGTGGTACCCTAAGGATGATAACTTTACTTCATGTGCATATACAAATGCTGATTGGGCTGGAGATGTTGATGACCAGAAAAGTACTTCTGGTGGAGCTTTCTTTCTTGGAAAGAAGTTGGTTTCATGGATCAACAAGAAATAGTCATGTACTTCTTTATCTATTGCTGAAGCTGAGTATGTTGCTGCTACTACTAATTGTACATAGGTTTTATGGATGAAGCAAATGTTGAATGATATAAAGGTGGATTGTGATGCACCGGTAGTTATTCACTATGATAACTCTGTTGCTATTGATATATCAAAGAATCTAGTATTTCATTCTAAGACAAAGCACGTATCTATCAAGTACAACTTTTTGAAGGAAAAGGTGGAAGCAAATGAAGTTAAACTGGTTTATGTGAACACTAAAGAGCATATTGCAAATATTTTCACTAAATCTTTGCCCAAGGAATCATTTGAGTACTTGAGAGACAGATTGAGAGTTTCAGCTCCTCTGGTAGAGACTTGATCGATGCGGTTTGGCATCAGTCCGGTATGCATTATTAGAGATACTATTCATTCTGGCACTGATGTGGGGATGCTACTGCTTAGGGGGAGTAGTCAGCTTTGTGATTCAGTGGTTTATGTCTTTGCTTTGATATTTTTGTCAGATTTCTGGTATTGATGTCAAAGGGGGAGAGATATAGATGTGAAAAAGAAAAAGAAAAGGGGAGAGATATTGATAAGGGGAGAGATTCAGAGCTTTACAAAGATATTATTCATAGGGGGAGTTTTGGTCTTTTTTCAGAGTTGTATGTGGGAGATTGTTGGCTATCTTCCATTGGGGGAGACTTGTTTGGCATTTATTGGTACTTAGATTTTTTTCACATCTAGTGTTGCCATCAATGCCAAAGGGGGATATTGTTGGCCATTTGGTGGAATTGATTATGTTTTGCATTGATGTTTTGTCATTGATGCCAACACTAGTTGTTTGGATGCTTTACTGACACCCTTATGGTCCCGGTAGGATGAGTGGTTTTTGGTTGATTTGGATCCGACATGATCCGGAAGGCTCTGATATAGTTTGGTTATGGAATTATCTTATTCATGATACTCATGCTCATATTCAATAAGTTGGCTTTGGTTTGGTGATCAGATGCTATCTTGTTTGCTTAGAAGCTTGGTCTTTGGTTCCGGCGAGGGCTTCATCGACAGAGCTTTTGATGAAGATCTTTGATGAATTGATTAAGTGGTGTTGGTGCAGTTTCTGGTGGAGTTTCAGGATGTTGTCGGTGATCATGTTTGAGACTTGGTGGATGGAGATCATTGTTGTAGCGTATTCACCTATACTGGGTCCCGATTGATCTAGGTTATGGACCAACTTTAATGTAACATGTGGATTGGACTTCTCGATGCATTTTTAGGATGTCTTATGTGTTGATATTATTTGTTTGGTCTAAGGCCGACATGGTTTGTAATTATGTAATTGGTTTATTATCTGGTGGCCAACCTAATTGTTTGTGGTCGAGGGTTTGTATATATAGTTGTAAGATCTCATTGTAGATCATCATAAGAGGAATGGGAAATGGATATGTAATGTGCGAATAATGTAATATCATTCAGGCAGAGGATTTGGTCGATCATTGGAGATCGAATTGGGTTTATGTAAGAGGATTTAGTCCTCCGGTATTGAGCTTAACCGAAACTGTACTCGGGCATAGGAGATGCTATCTTTTGCAGTTCAACACTTCTCTGGATTGTAGTCTGGATTTCTATGTAGTCAGTGAGACTCCTTTTGTGATGAGCAGTGTGCTCTAGGTTGTTGGCCTTCCTGCAAGTGCATGCCCCTCAATTGTAATTCACATACTTATTGTAGAAGTATTATCTGATCGTGGGTAGGCTTCCCACCATGGTTTTTCCCTTTACCGGGTTTTCCCGGTATAAATCTTGGTGTCATGTGGATGGTATTTATTCAGTGATTATTATTTATGCTTAATTGGTTTAATTGTTATTCCGATATTAATGTTTTGGGTTCCGGTTTTAAATTTTTAATTGATAATGGTTCCAATAATCTGTGACAACTGATTCACCCCCCCCCTCTCAGTTGTCATTTGGTTATTTGAACTGTCTAACAGAGGTTTGCATCGGTAGGAGTTATCAAGTCGGAGTGAGATCCCAGAAGATAGCCCAACATAAAAAGTCACACCGATAGAGGTACATAAAGGCATATCGGGTTGAGACACCCCGATGCGAATAAAAAAGAGAGCCAAGTGAATCGGCAAGACTAACACTATCGAGATGAAGCCATAAAAGACAGGTCGATTAAGAAAGTCACCCTAATGAAGGAAGATGTGAAGTGTATCGGCAAGAGATCTATTTTTCACCCAGAAAAGGTCATCAGGAAGAGTCTGGCCAATGAGGTTGGCATCGACAAGAGTTATAAAGTCAGAGTGAGAACCCAGAAGTTAGCCCGACAATAAAAGTCACACCAATAGAGGTACATAAAAGCATATCGGGTTGAGTCACTTCGATGCGAATAACAAAGAGAGCCAAGTGAATCGACAAGACTAACACTATCGAAATGAAACCTTGAAAGACAGGTCGATTAAGTAAATGACCCCAACGAAGGAAGATGTGAAGTGTATTGGCAAGAGATCCATTTGTTACCTAGAAAAGTTAAAACAAATGATTGGTTTCATCGGCCATACTTGCTCATTCGAAATGAAACATTTAAAGATAACCCGACTTCAAGAGTCATGTCGATAACAACCTTTGGCTTGAGGTTTTCTTTGTGAATCTGATAGGAATTGTCCCACCGATGGCATTTGATTGTTGTAACTCTCAGCAATGACCATAAGGGAAGGAAGCTCAAGAGATAGAAGGGATCAGAGAAATTCTCCCAATAAGCAAAATGTGCCAAAGTGAAAGGTCACTAAGTGATTAGAACAATGTCATGCTATGAGATCCATCCCCAGACTGTCGACAGGCTTCGACTTGCTATTCATAGGAGCCACCATGTGAGGTGCATCCAAGCTGCAACCTTTGGGTTGTAATCATATTTAATATGCGGTCCTAACCTGCAACTCTTTGAACAATACATAAATTGCCACCGCTGCATTATTATTTTTTGCTTGTAAATACATGATTTTCCTCATTCACCACTGCCTCTAGTTGTGGAAAATTTTCTAAATTCATGTCTCCTTCAGTTGAATCCACCTCCAGTTTATCACATCCCATGTTAGCTAAAACATTCGTTAACTTATTACTTTCTATCAAGGTTTGGGACATAATATATGAATTGAATGAATCTAATAGAGTCTAGGCCTATACTAAGATATAATCAAGATGCCAATTAAATGATTTCCTAGTTCTGCAAGCATTTATGATTAATGTGGAGTTAGCTTCAACATGAACCTTTGTAAAACGCATTTTTTTGGCTAGTGACAGTCCACACAATAGGGCTTGGACTTTTGCCATGTTATTAGTTCCTGGTGACAATGTAGATGATTTAAATCCTTTGATTTTGCCCAGATGATTCCTAATGCACATACCTACTCCTGAGTCTCTTGGGTTACCTCGAGAGGAGCCATCAAAGTTTATCTTTACAAATTTTGGGTGCGGAGGTTGCCAAGTTATAGATGACCTATCCACTCTTGGATTGCATGACATTGAGAAATTACCTTTAGGTGAAAAACATATACATTTCTATGTTTTGATTACAAATCCATCCTAAGATGTGAAAGATGAGCTACAACTATGGTGGTTCTACACATAGACATTGACTAATTCTGAAACTGAATTTTCTATTACATCATGGACTTTCTCAGTAGAAGATGAAACTTTTTTGAATCTATTCTCTTATTACGCTCCCACTAGATGGACCACAAGATTGTTGATGGGATGATTTTCCAGATGCAAGAAAAAAGGGAGGACTTGAAAAGAGTGGGTCATGCTTGAAATAAATCCCAGATTGTATTTGGAAGTGGCATAGATAACTCTAGTTTTTTCATAATGAAATTCCAACATTTTTGTGCAAAGGGGCACTGAATAAACAGGTGATCAATAGATTCAGAAGCTTGATCACATAAAACACAATTGAAAGGCTGAGATATTTGCAATTTAGCTAATTTGTCACTGGTTAGGATTTTTTTCTTTAGTGCCAACCATGAGAAACATCCAACTTTTGGCATAACTGCCTTGTTCCAACAAAAGGAAAAGGCTCCATGCACTTGTTGCTGAATCATCAAATGTTGTAATGTTGTGTAACCATTTTTGACTGAATAGTTTCCATCTTTAAAAGCAGCTCATATAAATTTGTCAGTTGAATTTGTCAGGAACACTATCCTCTACTTTGACACTTGATGAAGTAATCTATTTGAGTCATCATGAATCACAAAACTCGCAAAATCTTTCCAAATCACTTTCCCTAAAAATAAGTTAACTCCATTGACATAGTCAATCAATTTGGAACCCCGAGTTTGAATAAAAGTTGGGATTACTGGCTGCAATTGTTAGATCAGAGCTAAAGGTGGATAGGCATTATGTGAGTCAAACCAAAATTGGATTGACTCCCCATTGTACACTTTCCATGAAATATATTTGGTAACCACATCTCTGGAGTTCATCATGAAATTCCACATAACTGATCCATGTGGGGGGTTAGAGATAGTGAAAACTCTGAAAGAGTTGTTTGAGTCCAAATATTTTGCCTTCATAAAATTTCATAAAATTTCTTTCTTTAGCAAAGGGACTAACGAAAAGGTTTGGCAATCAAGAAAAACACTTTAAAGAATGACATCACATCCTAAAATAATAAGGTTTATTGCCACATCCTATATACACTGCATGCCTTCCGGATATCATCCTGCATGTATTCCAGGCAGCATTGCTACCTTAGCATTTGATAGCCTTTGTTTGACAAGATAATCGATCGAAAGAAAGGCAAAAGAAAAAAAAGTTGTGATCAAACAGTAATTTATAGCTGCCAAAGCATGCTTTTAGTTTACAAAAGAAAGACAATCAAGTATTCCAATTTTATTTTGTAGAGACAATTTTCATACTATACAATATAGAAATTTTTATCTCGTAAATTTTATAACATAGCAGACCTTCGAATACTCTTCTTTTCATTTGTTCCTTCACCAAAATGTTGTGTTCTCTGCAAATTTCATGCACTTGGCCATATACGAGGATCCCAATCTTCTCCAAAGAATCATTTATATCTCTTCTTAAACTAACATTGTTTCATAGACTTTGCAATAACATATGCTAGTGGAGAACTTCATCGGCCTCACTATTACAGGCTTGTATGATTGTAACCTGGTTCAATTAAATGATAGGGAACAACTATTGGTATAAAATAGTAAGATACCATATGATGTTTATTTCATCTAGCACTTTACTGGTGCAAGCACCAACCAAAAAAAATTATTGTTGGTTTTCTTTCTTCAATTTTGATTCGGTTTCCAATCTTCTCCCTATCAGTCTTGAAGAGTTTCACTATCTCCATGTTTCGACCAAGACAGTGATAGAATCAGATGTAAGGTTGCAGTCTCTGAATTATATATATGCCTCGACTCTTTTAAGCGAATGCAGTAGTCGTGTGCAATGCCAGATTTCACAACATTTTCTAATGTATTACCAACCTTTGCTAAAATAGGGGCTTTGGAAGAGGGTATCGATATACATCAAAGTACAGTAGAAAATGTATTTTTTATTAGATGTAGTAGTTGCAAGTTCTCTGGTATACATGTATGCAAAATGTGGAAGTATTAATAAAGTGCACAGAAATTCCATAACCTTTCCCAGCGTTCTCCTCCTTGCTTGAGATTTTTACAAGAGGATTTGTATCAAAGGATAACAAGAGAGGATTGTTATAGTTGCAACCTCATCGGTACACATATGAAAATGTGGAAGCTTAGGTAGGCATGTGAGCTATTTGGTATAATGCCTCCGAAGATCGCAATGATTACAGGAGTCACACAAAATGCAATTAAGAAACTTTCGAGCAAATGAATTGATACTCTGCCAGCATGTGCGGCTACCAAGAGTGGAGGGTATAGGCCCAAGATAGAGTGACTGAATTGGGAGATCACAACCCGAGAGAAAGAAAGGAACCCGTGACTAGAAGCAAACTAATAAGAGGAGAAGGGAGAAAAATCAATCTAGTAAGCATAAACAATTGGGTTCAACTAGAGACAGTGGGCAGGTGAAGAAAGAATCAAAGAGAAAAGAGCTTTGTATACTGAGAGGGGCCAAATGAAAAGCCATGCATGTAAGTTTTGTTTTGCAGGTTTGATGTGAAGAAAGATAAATTTATTGTTGCGCTATAGCATTAAATTGTATTCCTTTGGATTATTATGCCGAAGGCATCTCCTACTATGAAATGCACCTGCTGACTTTTGCAAATCAACGGTTGGTATTGTTTAAATGCAGTGCAAGACGATTGAAACGTCTTTGACCGTTGATCGATTTTCATCCGTATTTAATTTTGTTTGTGTCATTTTTCGTCCGCATTTCATTTCTGTCCAAAGTCTGCCCATCTCTGACGGCAATACTGACTTTTCCAGATGCATCTCCATTAATTAAAGGATCGCATTTTTTGGGAATTCGTTTCGTCTCATTCACAGAGCTGTTCGGAAAAGATTCATCACGCTCCCCTTCCTCGATTTCCGTTCGCCATTTACAATTTCGTTGTTTCAAGAATCGCACGACATTATTTAAAAAACACGTCAAAAAAGTCTTAAATGCATAAAGTTGGAAACACGTCAGAAACAATGATTTAACTTTTTAGCCTTTTCACCATTATTTCATTCACCATTTTCCCTTAACCCCTACAAATAGTCTTATTTTAGGAATATGTTTTACATATCATGATCACGATGCCATGCACATAAGAGAGATCTTTAATTAAAAACTTAATGCTCTATATATTTCCAACTTTTAAAATTTAGCTTTTTAATCTATTATATTTATATATATATATATATAGTTCTTAATTATATGTTTAAATTTTTTTAAATATTAGTTATAACTTTTTAGTTTTAATAATATTATAATATATAATAAATATTATAAATAATAAATTATGTGTTCAGAAATTTATTCTTATTAATAATTATATTATAATATATATATAAATAATTAATTTTTATTATATATTAAGATAATTTAAATAATATTCTTATTTACTTTTTAACATATTTACAAATAATTAATTTTAAATAATAGATATATTGTTTAATTTTATTTATTTAATACATTTGTTATTTGTTCTTAATTTATTATTTTTTATTATTAATATAAGGAATTTTGAAATATTTGAATTTTGCATTTATTTTTTTATTTTAATTTAAATTTTGATGTAAGCTTCAAATTAATTTTTATTAATTGTCTTTTTATGAAACTTTAAATAATAATATTTTGAATTTGTAATTTCATTTATATAATATTATTAATATCTCAATTCTAATAAATTAAAAAAATACTTACTTTTTAATTTAATCATTTAACAAGTTTATTATTTATTATTGGACTTTTTAAATATTTAGATTTTGATATCTTTTGAATTTACATTTAGTTTATTTTATTTCAATTTTTAATTTAGATTTAATTCTATTTTTTTTTAAATTATTTATGAAATTACAAATAATAAATAAAATTTATTTGAGTTATGTTAACCTATAACTATTTGTCTAATTATATTTTTAATTTTTGTAGAATAATTATATTTTGAATGTGTGTTTTAATTATGTCGAAGGCATCTCCAATATGAAATGTATAGGTTGAATTTACAATCTAACGGTCCATAGCATAGCAAAAGCATGCAAGACGATCATAGTATTTTGGTTCGTTGGATTTTTTTGCCGTATTTTCCTCTGCTGAATTCAAACCTATTTTCAAATGCCTTGCAACTTGCATCACCCCGACCGTACTATCGACAATAGATTGAACGCGTATGAATTTCCAAGCATACACAAAAAAGTGGTATAGAAATAACATCAATAAAAGATATCAATGTCTTGACGAGTAGAAAATAATTAGTGAAAAAAGGTAGGTAAAAAATAATACAACAAAAAACACATGAATAATGATCCAATTACTTTAGACATAATATTCATCTTGCACATCTCTCCTTAAACATGCGCTATCAATCTGTGTTGTCAGTTGATTCAATTAATATAGTGAAAGCGATACATTCCAATATAAGAATATTGTGGCAAAAATTTACCATAATTATTATATTAGAAATAATATTTCCTCTTTCTCTTGCACGCTTCATATCTCTCGTTTTCTATCTATATCTCTTTGTTTCCCATATATATATATATGTGTGTGTGTGTGTGTGTGTGTGTGTGTGTGTGTGTGTGTGTGTGTGTGTGTGTGTGTGTGTGTGTGTGTGTGTATATATATGTATATGTATATATATGTATATGTATGTATATATATATGTATGTATATATATATGTATATATATATATATATACATACATATATATATACATACATATATATATATATGTATATATACATACATATACATACATATACATACATATATATATATGTATATATATACATACATATATATATATGTATATATATACATACATATATATATATATGTATATATATACATATATATACATATATATATGTATGTATATGTATGTATATATATATATGTGTATATATGTATATATACATACATGTATATGTATATATACATACATATATATATATATGTATGTATATATATATGTATATATACATATATATATATACATACATATACATACATATATATGTATATATATATACATACATATATATGTATATATATATCTTTCTCTACCTCTATCTCCCTATATTTTCATATCCTTCTCTATCTCTCTATGTCACCCTCTATCCATATCTCTTTGTCCCTCCCTCTCCCTCTCCCTCTTTATAGATTGAGCTATCTCTCCCTTTCTACATATTGATCTCTCTTTCTCTCTCTACCTATTTCTATCACTTTCTCCCTCTTCTACATATCTCTCTTCATTTCTCTCCACCCCTCTCTCTCTCTCTCTCTCTCTCTCTCTCTCTCTCTCTCTCTCTCTCTCTCTCTCTCTCTCTCTCTCTCTCCATCCTTTGCCTATCTCTCCCTTTCTCTCCATCCCTCTCTCTATATCCCCCTCTCTATCTCTCCCCTTATCTCTCTTCCTTTGTGTATCCTTATCCCCTATCTATTTCTCTAATTTTGCCTCTCTCTCTCTCTCTCTCTCTCTCTCTCTCTCTCTCTCTCTCTCTCTCTCTCTCTCTCTCTCTCTCTCTCTCTCTCTCTCTCTCTCTCTCTCTCTCCATCTTCCTCTCTATCTCTATACCTTAACTCTATATCCTTATACATTTCCATCTCTCACTCTTCCCCCTTCTCTCTCTTGCTATCCCTATCTCTCCCTCTATCCGTATTGCAAACATAGCATGAGCCCATTGGTAATGAAGCTTGATTATCTTCATGATTTAGAGTTTTTTATTTTGGTCATGTTTGCATCCATGTAAGTGAATGCATGGTTGATTTGAAGCTATCACTTCTCAATTGAAATTTGTGTTTTGTAGACAACATCATTTGCTAAATGGCCTACCAATTCACCACACTTACTATAAAATTGTATGTAAAAGTTAAACCAAAATATTTTCTAATTGACCTTTCACACCAATTTGGCGTACCCATTGCACACCAAGGTGCAATTGCTAGTATTTATAGGGAACTTTGGTGATGTGTTCCAGCAATTTTAATACATGCATTTCTTTTAGTCATAAATGCAATCACTAGCAATGCATTAATAACAAAGGTAAATCAAATTCTAGTATCTTATTTCACCCATGGAATTTATAGCCGATTTCACTCAAGACGTAGAGAAGGCATCCACAAGACATTTTGTGGTTGAGTGATGTATAACCACGACAATCTATTCACAATATAGAAGTTCAGCAAATCTAAAAAGATTGGGAGAGATTTCACAATGTTAATTAGCATATCTCCTCTCAAAACTATCGACATCTGAAAACGGAAAATATTCTGAGCTTGTTTACTGGTCCACTTTAATGGATAGAAGATGGATTCCCAATGTGAGATAGGTTTTAGTCAATACCCCATGCAATATAGCCTATCAGCTAATTACACTTTCATTAATAAAAAAGATAATTTATGCACATATGGACACAAAAAGTGGCATAGACCTCCAAAATAGTGAGATGAAGCAAGTGGTGAAGAAATCACTTTAATATCATTTGTGATTTGTGAGATAATAATATTTTATTTTTAAAAAATCTTTTTAAAAATGTTCAAAGTCAAATTTGAGGCACTTAGAGGCCTCGAATGGGCTTGAAAATTGGTTGAAAATCACAATCATCTTTTCAAAGAACTTTCCGACTATATAATTATAGTTGAAAATCCAATGGTCAAATCAAAAGTTATGACTCGGCGAAGTTGTACAACTAAAATCAACAAAAATTTCTAAATATCTTCTTTAGCAATAAAATGGACAGTTGGACTTATGGCACTCAAATGGGAGTTGCACTTTCTAAAATATTCTAGGGTGGTTAAACATTTTGCATAAAGAAGACAAACAGGGGGGTTTTGAGAAGACAGTTCCAATAGTGTAGATTGTGGCTCTGACTGCATATTATTGTAATGAGAAAGCCCAAGTGGATGTAGCATGTCATTTTTTGAATGTTGTAATTTCATTTCATTGGGATAATACAAATCAAGTGTTTCTTTCTTGCATGTTTTGTTTATTTCTCTATTTTTGTTAATAGAAAGCAAGTGCACTACATTTTTTGGTAATCCAGATCTAGAGGAGTTGAACGATTGGATCAATGATTTGGAGGAGCATTTTGAGCATGAAGAAGTAGAATATCATGAGAAGGTCAAATTTGGTAAGGCTAAACTAAAGGGTCATGCAAGTATTTGGTGGAAAGAAGTCCAATTGGAGAGAGACAAAAGAGGAAAAGAGAAAATAACAAGATGGGAATGAATGGTAGATAAGTTGAAGAGGTAGTTCGTTCCTATGGATTATAAGCTTGATCTACTAAAACATCTATGCACTTGGGTTGAAGTGATCTCGAAAATGAGTAAACGAGTATACAAAGGAGTTTTACCAAGTCCTAATTAGAACAAGTCATTTTGAGGCCAAAAAGAAGAAGGTTGTTGGTTACATAAATGAATTGAAGCCTAGTATCCAATAAGAGTTGAGTTTAGTGAGAGTGTCTTCGATTGAATATGCTTACTAGTTTTCCATGAAGGTGGAAGAGAAGCTAAACAAAATGTTTGAGAGCAAGCAAAGAAGAAGGGGTTATAGCAGAAAGACTAGTGGACAGTCTTATGGAGGCTAAAATGAAGAACAAAAGAAGAATTAAGAATCTAGTAGTGGTTAGAATCAAAGAGGAGATAATGTCTAGTGTCCTCATGATCAAAACAATGGATATCAAAGAGTAATGGGAGGAGGAGGATTTGGACTCAAAAGAGGAGGTTTCCATGGAACGTGTTTCTAGTGTAGTGAAGGACATAGGGCCTCTGAGTGTCCCAACATCAAGGGAGGACAAACCAAAGAGAGTGTAGTGCATAAGTTACCTATATAGACAAAGATGTTGAGTCTTCACATTAAAAGGATGCATATAGAGTAGAGGTTCGTATTACTAGAAGTGCCTTGCTAAGTGATGATAAGGAACTATCCCAAAGGAAGAATCTATTTTGCACGAGATATAAGTGTGATGGTAAAGTTTGCAATGTTATTATAGATGATGGTAGTACTGATAACCTTGTTTCAAAGGAGATGGTTAGTAAATTGAAGCTAGAGAGAAGAAGGCATTTGAATCCATACTGGATTGCTTGGTTCCAAATGGAACACAAGGTTTTGGTCAATGAAAAACATCTAGTAAAGTTTAAAATCGGCAATTATCATGATGATGTTTTGTGTGATACTATGCCTATAGATGTATGTCATATGTTGTTAGGGAGACCATGGCAATTTGACCATTATGTAGTACATAATGGATATTCAAATACCTACTCTTTGGCAAAACATGGAGTTTGACACAAGATGAAGCCATTAAAGGAGGCAAAGGAAAAGCTATGCAATAATGCAAGGATATGTTTAGTTGATGGAATAATCTTGGCGATAAGGATTTGACAATCTTGGAGGTAGGTATTTGAGAATCTTCTTCACAATTACTAGTTCTTTAACTCTTCACCAAGCCCTCTAATAGAAAAAAACTATCTCATCCACCTAGAGTAGAAATGCAACAATGTTTTCATCCTCCTTCATCCTTAGGCCTTCAAACTAATCTCTATAGGTTTGAATTTTTGTTTCCTTGACCTTTTAATCTCCTTCATAGATTCTATGCAATTTAGTCCACACATCCTTAGTTGTCTTACACTACATTACTTTCACATGCTTAGAGTTAGTCAAAACATAAATGATAAAATTTATAGCCCTAATATTATTCTCACGAGCTTTGTTACCAACCTAATCCCTTGGTGGATTTTCAAGGAACTCATAACCATCTATAATAGATCACCAAACCTCAAAACCTAACGCCATCAAATAGGACTCTATCCTTCCACTCTAAAGAGAATAATTGGATCCATGAAACAAAGGTGCAAATTCGCAAACAAACCTTCTTAAGCAACTAAGTGTTCCATCTCGAATCTATCTCAAGCTACAAATATTTATCCAAGGAACCTTGCTCAGATACCAATTGGAAGACACACAATATGTTTAGAGGGGGGGATGGTGAATTAGTATATCCAGTTTTTCACCTTATTTTAAACATCAATTACCATAAATAACTTTACCCAATTAATGATCATGAGTTAGTAAATCTACTTATCTTAAGATCTTAAATAATGTAACAACTAAAACATGTAAATCAACACACATCTACACAATGAACACTAGATGTACGTGAAAACCCGAGATGGGAAAACCACTGTGAGAATAGCTGCTTGGATTTACTGGCCAAACCTAGCCTCGCAAGAATAATGAATCACTTAAAAATGTTAGGTAGGCACCAACCTCTTAGAGAGAGTAATCCCTTTGTGTAATGTGAGCACCAACCCACAAGAAACACCTATCTCAAATGTTTGAGTCTTAGCAATAACTCAATAGCTAGGATCTCAATCTCAACAAGATGAATGTTATGATTTCAGGACCTTTGAGTTATACAACTTTCCTTTGATCAAATCAACTTCAATATATTTTCTTCTTAACTTTATGATATTTTGATAATGGCACACATGAATTAGGAACCCACAACTTGTCTTATTCTCTAGTTCACATGATATGAACTTGTATTCTCAAAAGTATATTGAAACATCGCTAATATGTGTGTGTGTGTGTGTGTGTGTGTGTGTGTGTGTGTGTGTGTGTGTGTATGTACACACACACACACACATATGTATACATACATATGTACACACACACATATATGTGTGTATGTGTACATACATACATACATACATACATACATACATACATAGATATATATATATATATATATATACACATGTATATATATGCATATATACACATATGCATACATACACATACACATGTATATATACATGTGTGTGTGTATACATATATGTATATGTATATATGGATCTACATATATATGTATATGTGCATATATGCATATATACATACATACATACATGTGTGTGAGTGTATACATATGCATATATACATATATATATACAGATATACAAATATATACACATGTGTGTGTATGCATATACATATATTGTTGGTTGAAAATTTTGTACACTTGGGAAGGCATGCAAAATTATGGTTTCAACCACACCTTGCGAGTTAAAAACTCTAATAATTCTAAGGGAAGGCTCCCCCTTTTCTAATTCTTCGAACTATTACAAATTGACTAAACACTAATTTAACTTAGGTGAGAGAACATCCTTTTCTCCTTTTCAAAAAGATGATATTCTTTTCTCTTTTTTCAAAAAAAGAAACTTTGACTTATAACTTAATAAATATATAAACTTAAGAAATTTCAACAATTACAAAGGTGCTAATACAAAAGGAAGCAAAGTTTCCATGAAAATGCAAAGTCTTTAGTTGCTTCCCCGGGACGAGAATGTAGAAACAAAAGCTCAAAGTCTTCAATCTTCTACTGTCCTATCAACCTTCCAAAATGATTAGTATGATAACAATATACAACATACAACAACTCAAAATCTATCAATATGATGCACCTCTAGACTGCTATTGAATAAGCATAATTACAACCATAAAGTCTTGTAGTCTCTTCCTATCTTGACACTTAACTATGCTAGTTTAACCCTCAATATTTGCAGCACAAAGTATATGCAAAAAATATATCACTATAACACAAGAATATAATAGATATATGAACAAAGATTCAACACAAAGTCTGAAACTCAAATGTCCTCTTTGTACTGCTTGAGAGTCCAATTTACAAGTATAAAACACAAAGTTTTTATCGTTGTAAATTTCTGCAGAGTTTTCTTGCTTTCCAAAAAGAAAAAAATTGCATAGCGTACCCTCCAATATATAGAAGAGGGGCTAAGAGCAAAAATTTGGAGAAGTCCAACTAACTACGACTTATTCCAAATTACAATCCTATTGTCTTTCAACTTGTAATTTGTTTACATGTAGTTATAAGTTACAAGAATACAAGTAATGTGACTACTTGTAATTACAATTTTTGGCATTACATGTAATTTGTTGAAGGGAAATTACAAGTGCATAATTGAAACTAATATAAGTCTCTGAGACATGACTCTATTTACATCATTCTTTGTCTAGGAGGTCTTGATGTTGTTGGCACCCTAAGTATTCTAGGTTGGCGAAGGTATTTGTCTAGGAACATCAACTTGCATCATTTATAGTTCTTATGTCCTTTGCCAATGAACTCCAACCTCTTCTTCTTGCTTGGGGTAGTACTGATTCTTTCGGAAAAGTTCTCTCTATGCATATGACATTGTACTCTTTTCAATTTACATCACTATTGTCATCAACATATGAAAGCATTGGCTTTTTCTTATTGTCCTTACATGCATCAAAACCCCCTGTAATCAAGTCTAGGATGGTAATTTGCAAGTGCAAGTAGGTCATAATGAACTTTGAATGTGAAATTTGTGGAATGCAAGTTGGGGAAAAACATTGACACTTGCACTTGTAATCAGGTCTTGAAGACCCAAATGCAAGTAAGCATTCTTGTATGATAGGTACCAACTTGCAATCAGGTTTCAAAACCTTGATTGCAAATCAACACATCAATAAGCTCTTACAATGGTGACTTGTAATCAGGTCTCGGAACCCCAATTGCAAGTGCAATATGCATTTCATTTTTCGTTTTTAAAACATACTTGTAATCAGATCTTAGAAACCCAATTACAAGTAGAACAAACTTTATAACAATGTGCTAACTTGTAATTGTGTTTCTAGAACCCAATTACAAGAGGTTCATTCACTTGCAATGATAACAAAAAGTTCCCACTTGCAATGTCTGACTCAAAACTCAAAATTGCACAAAAAGGAAGGAAAATAAAAACAAAGGCCAACAAATGAAAAATACCTACTAATGATTTGACATTAACAAATACACATTTTGAACCTTGTAAAACATGCTTCAGATAAGAAAACTATAAATTTTGAGTATAAATTTGTAGGGATTGTCATATTTTTGAAAGTTCAAAAATTGTGACAATAGCTAACTTTGATTGGGGTCTTCCTTTGATCACCGGAACAATTGAAGGGAGAATAATCCAGAACTCTAAGTGCCTTTATCATCCATTGGGATACAAAGTCAAGCAACAAAAGACATAAAAGACAAAATGGATGACAAGACTTAACTAAAACTTACTAGGACGAGACTTAACTTTATGCGACTGCACTTATTGGAAAGGGAAACTAACCTTACCTAGATACTAACCTAAACTAACCGACCACAATAACTTCTTCAAATGAGTCCATTAATTGGTACTCCAAAATAGCTACCCTTATTCAACAAGGTGTCATGTTTGGCATGATCATAGACCGCTAGGTCTAGATGAAGAATGAATAGTAGTACAATGAGATGATGCACTGCTTCTTGGAAGAAATGAACAAATGCACTCGTCTCCTCAAGTTGATCATATATATTGCTGATCCAAAGTGGATCAATGAATTTGGACTACCTTTTCTCAAATACAAATACATCTTTGGCTCCATTCTCAATTGTATCTTCATATTTAGGAACAAGTGTGGCCTTTGATGTCTTGTTAGCTTCCAGCCAAGCTAGATGTATTATAGGACATCCCCTTGATGGGACAAAATCAACACTATTCTTATCAAATCCACTTCTATGAACTAATTTTTCAACCATATCTTCATGCTAAATAGAATGAGTTTCCTCATGTGATTTAGGTGAAAACATGGTTGTATAGCTTGCTTCATCGTGTGGTTCGCCGACTTCATATTCGGGAGAATTGTAATCAAGACTTGAGAAAAAATCCTCTATTATGCTTGTGAAAAGGTCTTCATCAAGTTCCTTGTTATCTTCCAATGCATAATATGTCCAAGTTCATGACCTTGGAATATAGATGCATTCTTCTCATTTTTTTCAACTTGACTAGTACCTTCACGCATGTCCATCTTTTCACATCTTATGATGTGATGATCCTCCTTCACCAACACCTTTTAAAATTTGCCTTCAACCTCTTGTTGTGTATTCTCCATGTTATCTTGCTCAACAAATCCTTGATAATGCACTGACTAGATATGAGAGTTGCCAGCTATGTCTACTTCCTCCTTGTGAAAGAGATTAGCAAGATCACTTTGTTCAAATTTAGAATTCCCCACTACTACGTTTGTTGGTGGTGCCTCAATTAAAAGCTTTTATAGTGGTGAAGAAAGATTATTTTGTTCCCTTGCAGCATAATCATAGATAGTATATGGATACAACCTGCTTGGAATGTCTTTGTAAAGGGAAGAGAACACACCATGAGCAATTTTCTTTTCGAGGGCAAGCAACTCATTAGCCAACTTCTACACCATGGGATATGTTCTCTTGGTAGATAATGATTCCAAAGGAGCATTTTTTATGGATCCATTTGACTCTATCTTTATCTTACCCACAAGGATAAGATCATCTTCAATCTCAATCACCAAGGTTTGTGCTACTGCGAGATTAACTGGAGTTGCTCTTCTCAACAAAGAACTTACCTCAAGCACTTGAGCATTGATAAAGAAGCACTTCAAATTTTCAGTTGTAGGTTGAACAACAACAAGAATTCTATAAGAGAACTTGTTGAATTTAGCCACAAACTCTCACATGGGTTCGTGTGGCTCCTTTTTCATTTGAGTCAGTTGTGCTAGCAATGCATGCACATCCTTTGTAGGATTGAACCTCTCTTCAAACTTTGTTTTGAGTGTTTGCCAATTGGTGATGGTTTGTGGTGCAAGATGGTATAACTAATTAGTAGTAACACCTTGGAGTGTTTTGATGATTAACCTCACTAAAACATCCTCGTGTTCCACACCAAGCACACCACATGTAACATAGAAGGCAATAATGTGCTCATCTAGATGTTGTCTTCCATCTCCAAAGAACTTGGGAAAGTTCTTCCTCGAACCATCAAGAAGAGCATGTAAAGGCGGAGTTAGATTCAATGGACCAAAAGCATTCCCCCAAGGACCTTGAGTAGCCATGTTACATGTTCCTGGTGAAAGCTTGACAAATTAAAAGAAAATAAATTACAATGAATAGGATACTGGTTGTAGCATCCTAAAATTGCACCCCTTGCAATTTTTTATCACATTTGGGTCTTCGCCTCAATGTTTGCGCCCCTTGGCTTGATAGGCCCGATTATGCTCATACATGTCATAGATATCATCTATCTCAAAGTTTCACCTCATTGCCAACTTGATCTTGCCCCAAAATAAGGATGGGCTAGGGTGTGGCACCTTGGTCCTCCCTAATGGGGACCTATTTTGGACCCCCTGACCTATCTCAAATTTGAGCAGGAAAAACCCCTCCATTTCAGCTCATATCGGAAAATTAATCCATTTTCCCTTCAGGCAAGTATATAAGGGGATTTCCCCTCTATTTTGATCATCTATTACATTCATGAGAAAGCATTAAGCACACACAAGAGATCAAGAATTCAAGCATTCAAGAGCAATTGAACATTTTTCATTCTTCCTTCAAGCTTTGCAGTAGCAATAGAGTCAAGATTTGAAGCATTGAAGAGGACATCATCATCCTAATTTACGAATTCCTAATTCCATGTGGAGCTAAGAAAAAATTCACAAGGAGGTATAAGCATTTCATTTTCAATCAATTCAACATCCCCTCAAAGAGGAGGATTTCTACTTTCAGTCATTTCAATTACATTATTTCAACCACTTGGTTAATTCCAAAATCGGGGTTTGACCTAAAGGCAAGCCCCTATCTCCAAAACATTTCCCTTTCCTTCTATGTGCAAAAAAATAGGTGCATAGATGTAACTATTAGGATAAGCTTCAAGCACAAATATGGAAAAACCCTTTTTAGTGATTGGAAAATTCGAAGGACTAAGAGGAGGGCGTCCCGGTCCCTGCACATGGTCCCTGCTACTTTTGGCAGTTTTTGCAAAGCAATTATGAATCATCTCATACTTCTCAGATCCAGGTACACGACACAATCTCGAATTTACAATTCAATGTTTTCTCAAATTTGTCTTCATTTCTAGCACTTAGTCTTAATTCAACTAGTCAACTTACAAAAGAGGGTCAAACACATTCAATTTTAATCAATCCACTTAGTATTCAATCCTAATTTGATTAGTGACTGAATCTAGTGGATTTTACCCCCTCTTTGAATGTAAAGGCATCTCCCCACTCAAGAGGCATCTCCATCTATGTTGCAAATTTCCAAGTCACCTAATTTTCCCCTTTACACCCGTATACTTCAACCAAAAGCATGAGGCCTTTGGATGCGTATCGTATCCCCAGCAGAGTTGCCAAAAATTATTGGTTGAAAATATTGCACACCTGGGAAGGCATGCAAAATTATTGTTTTAGCCACAATGTGTGAGTTAAAAACTCTCCTAAATCTAAGGGAAGGCTCCCCCGAAGGAACACAATGGACCACTAAGAGGGGAGTGAATTGGTGGTAATCAATAAAAACTTTTTCCTTCTAAAGATCTAAGCAACAATAACATTAATTATAAAACCATGAGCAATGATATTTAGCATATCAACACACACACATAAAAGGCACATCACATAACATCAGATGTACGAGGAAAACCCAATGTGGGAAAAATCTTGGTGAGAATAGTTGCTGGAGTCTATTGCTCCAATCTAGCCTCACAATGAAATTACCAGTTACAAATTTTATGGGCACCAACCCCTAGCTTTAGGGAACCAACCCAAGGAGCACCAACCCCTACATTTTATGAGCTTCTACTCAAAGGAGCACCTACCCCTTCTTTGAGCACCCACTCAGAGATTACAATGAATGTAATTACAAATACATGTTATATACCTTCTTGCAAATGAGGTTTTGCAACACCTTACTAATCTGCTCTCTTTTTGATCTCTTCTTCTATGTTCTTTGCTCTCTATTTGTCTCTGCTCTTGATCTCTACTCTTTGCTCTCTATCTTCTGGTTGGATCATTTCTCCTCCTCTTCCTTTCTTTCTTGGCTCTACACACTTTGGTTTCTGATGCTCTCTCTCACTTGGTCTCTGTTGCTTTCTCTCTTTTCTTCTCTCTACAATTTTTACTCTACAACAACAACAACACATCACTATCTATTCTCACAAGCCTCTCTCTTTGCTTGTTGCTATCATTGCACATTCCACAAACTACTCTATTCTTCATGGCTAAATTCATAAACTACACCAACCTTCACACCGTCGATCAGATCATATCTCATCACATATCAGACAAAAATTTTGGCCTCGCTATCATATCACCAAATGTGCACAAGTTTCTATACAATATGCAGATCGTTCATACAATCGATTTGCATTCTCCTAGTTGGCAATTCAAGTTTCAAGGCCAATTTGTATTCTTCATCAGCTTTGAATTTGTGCCATTGATCTACTAGATTCAATCTTCACTGTTGGCATCATGGGGTTCCACACGCCACACCATCATACAACTCAACCAGAACATAGTTTAACCACTCTCTGTTAGTTCTTCCACTTGTCCTCACAGCTCTGCCAACTCAGCTGCCTCATACCTATCATTTCTTTATAGGGTCATCTATGTATCTGCTCTGCCATTTGTCCACACAGCTATCCCATCTCAGTTGCCTCGACTACTCCTGTTGAATTGTATCAAATGCCTCTTCATTCAGTCAGCTTTGTATCTGCAAGATTATCTGCTTCACCTACAACTATTTGATCTCATTGCCTATCCATAAGATCCGATTTCTTGCATGTTGATCATCTCGATCCGCACACTTATTTTCTACTGGATCGCCATTAATGAATTGTCAACCTACTTTCCCTATGTGGATTATCTGCACTGAACATGTCTCCTCTATTCACTATACCTGGTTTTCTATCTTTGGCAAACTCAATCTATCCCACATATTGGATTCAGCTTCTGTTTGATCACATCGAGCCCAACAAATAGCCAACAAATCAGTTGCCATTAATCCACCTCTATCCTCTATTGACCTGTCATGAGGAGATTGACAACCACCTCATTAAAATCTCTCCAAGCATTGACTTCTGCATATTGGATTTCATTCTCGACCACTTGGGAGCCATAGGTCTTCATATTCCACATCCAACACATCTGGTCAAGCTCGGTCAATCACCACGTAGATCATTTTGCCTATCAACATGTAGACATCTTCTTATTCAGCATCCAAGTCACTTGATCAATCTTGGTCAATCATCCACGTGGACTTCTGAGACTATCGACTTGCAGACATGGCCGCAAAGTCGATCACAAGATTCAATTTTTTTTGGCAAAATACCCTTTCATCTTTCCAACAAGTGTCTTCTAATTTGCTTCATACATGCCACGTCGTTGAGTTAGACTTGGTCAACACCCAGGTGGACTATCAGGCAACTTAGATCCTTTGAACTTTATACCGTGCATGTGTGTTCTAATCATGCGGGATAAGCTTTTGTTTGACCTCAGGAAGCCTCTGCTTTACTTTTGTTAGCCCACGTCATTTGTGTGTAGCTTCTTAACCTACCCGAGATAGGATTTGTCTTTGCTTTTCCTTATCCCGCGAGTCCACTGACTTCATCCTTGTCTCATGCGAGATAAGAACCTTTGATTAATCATCCTTTGATTTCTTATCCCACAAGAGCATTTCTCTCCAAGTTTTACCACACGGGCTAAGGAGATGCCTTTACTTTTGTTATCCCACGAGATCCTTGTGCAGCCTCTTACTTTGTGCAAGATAAGGTTTCTTCGCAACATGATTTAACTTGTTATCTCATGCAATGTTTAATGTGCATCTTAGCCCGTGTGGGATAAGGGAAACTGCAAACTTCCCTTTAATCTCTTGTCCCGCGTGACTTTTGTTAGTCACTCTTGACACCATGCGATAAGAGAGAGAATCTCTCCATTTTGACCTCCTTTGACTATCATTATCTCATAAGGTTTCTTACATTGCAAATAACATGTCACGGGATAAGCCAAGTAGCATAACTTATGTGTTGTTGACATTCTCTTCTGCTAGACCAATACGACCAACCAATCGTGTTATTGACAACCCCGATCACATAACCATCATGTTATTGACACTTGCAGATGCATAACCATCATGTTATTGACACTTCCAGATATATAACCATCATGTTATTGACACTTCCTGTCATAGTACATAGCAGCCCTTTGGTCATAGCAATAGCAATAACCTGCATATCATTGACAACTCAGTTGCGTGTTATTGACATTTGCAGTTACACTTTTCTTGATTCAAACTGGTTTGCTTGATGCCTTCACCACTACATTGCCCTTTGTCTTCTTCATCCAATTATTTGTCCTCTTAGAAAATTCCAGGCTTGCCTTCTATATCTCCTTGTCCATATAACATGGAATGTTATATGACGTTGTAGTAGTACTTATGCCCTTGGTCCTCTATCCACCTTTATTAACCTCCATGTATACTGCTTTAACCTACACAACTCTACTACCCAGATACAACACTATATCAACTACTCTGATATTCTTTTGGGATGTTCATCATTGCTGCATCACTGAACTTGCCATCCCGATGTCTCTTCATGCCTTTGCATCTCTCTGCCTCTCCATCCAGTGGGTGACCTGCATGTCTCTACATTCCAGTGAGTCTGGAGCTATCAATTTCACATTCTACTTATCATATCTACATCTTTGTCCATTGCATCATCTCCTTTGTTGATATCAATCAACTATGCATGCCTACTACATCTTCATCTAGTGAATGTCCTGTATGTATCTCTACAACTTCATCAAGTCAGCCCTGCACACACACACATGTTGACATCAATGACAATCTCAATGCCAACATACCCCTTCTCTAATCCTTCTAACTATTACAAATTAACTAAACACTAATTTAACTTAGGTGAGACAACATCCTTTTCTCCTTTTCAAAAAGATGATATTCTTTTCTCTCTCTTTTTTTTTTAGAAAATAAACTTTGACTTATAGTAACAAATACAAAAACTTAAGAAATTTCAACAATTACAAATATGCTTATACAAAAGGAAGCAAAGTTTCCATGAAAACGTAGTCTTCCGTCACTTCCCCAGGACGGGAATGTAGAAACAAAAGCTCAAAGTCTTCACTCTTCTACTGTCCTATCAACCTTCCAAAATGATCAGTACAATTAGAATAGACAACATACAACAACTCAAAGTCTATCAATATGATGCACCTCTAGACTGCTACTCAATAAAAATAATTATAAACACAAAGTCTTTTAGTCTCTTCCTATCTTGACACTTAACTATGCTAATTTAACCCTCAATATTTGCAAGAAATCAGATTAAATCTCTTTTCCAACAACCTTACTAGAATCTCAAGTATATACAAAAAATATATCATTGTAACATAAGAATACAATAGATATATGAACAAAGCTTCAACATGAAGTCTAAAAATAAAATGTCCTCTTTATATTGCTTGAGAGTACAATTTACAAGTATAAAACACAGTTTTTATCGTTGCAACTAACTATGACTTATTTAAAATTATAGTCTTACTGTCTTTCAACTTGTAATTTGTTTACATGTAATTACAAAAAATACAAGTAATATGACTACTTGCAATTATAATTTTTGGCATTACATGTAATTTGTTGAAGGAAAATTACAAATGCATAATTGAAACCAATCTAAGTGTCTAAGACACAATCTATTTACATCATCCTATGTCTAAGAGGTCTTTATGCTACTGGCACATGAAGTATTCTAGATCAGTGAAGGTATTTGTCTAGGAACATCAACTTGCATCATTGATAGTTCTTATGTCCTTTGCTAATGAACTCCAACTTCATCTTCTTGCTTGGGGTATTATTGATTCTTCAGTAGAAGTTCTCTCCGTGCATATGAGATTTTACTATTTTCAATTTACATCACCATTGTCATCAATGTATGAAAGCACTAGCTTTTTCTTATTGTCTTTATATGCATTAATACCCCTTGCAATTGAGTTTGGGAAGGTAATTTGAAAGTCCAAGTAGGTCATAATGAACTTGGAATGCGGAATTAATGAAACACAAGTTGGGGAAAAACATTAGCCCTTACACTTGCAATTGGGTCTTGAAGACGCAAATGCAAGTAAGCATTCTTGTATGATAAGCACTGTTAGGATTCCCAAAGATACTGAGAGGGGGGGTGAATCAGTATCTGACCAGTATAAGAATTTAGTTGAATTATAACATGAAAAACATATCAAAACTGTGTATCGGTAAACCAAAAATAATGCAGTAAATAAGAGTAATAACCACAACATAAGGGACACACCATAACATTGTATTTTTAACGAGGAAACCCAATGTGGGAAAAACCTTGGTGGGATTTGTGACCCACAATATTCGCTTACTGGCCAATAAGGGAAGATTACTGTTTACAATAGGGGCCTGCACATGCAGGAAGGCCAAGTGCCTAGAGCTCACTGCTCAATTACAAAAGAAGTCTCATTGACTTACAACATTGGATTATACAAATCCATTGTCTTGTACTGCTTCAGACCAGCATCTACTATGCTAGATTTAGTACCGGTTTAAGCTCTACAATATACATAACCCTTATCCAATATCTACCTTACAATTCGTATATTAGTTCTGCATTAATCTTTCCATCTATCATACACTAAATTATCTACAATGATCTCATACTTATATGAGTCATATTACAATCCGCCAAGTCGGCTTACAAAAGATTTTACAATTAAATACAAAATACATTTAAACAAAATTTATGTCGATCATGGTGCCGGTGATCAATCTTTTCGATGCCGGTGATTAGTGTGCTAGTGTTGAGTCTGTCAGTGGCGGTGCCTGCCGGTATCATAAGATTGTAAGGTTGCCATCAATGACAATACCTTCAATCACCTACAATTTCTCATTGGAGTGTGCATTTTCCAACAATATCCCCCTTTGGCATTGATGGCAACACTCATGAGAAAAATAAAAAAAGGTTCAAAAATGTTGTCCAAAAAGAATCTGCCAAAATATCTTACCAAAACTGTGTTGTCAAAAATGTATGCTCCCCTTGAGCTGATGATGTCTTTGTTCTGATCATTTTTCTCATTTCCACTACTCTCCCTTTGACATCAATGACAAAGGTTGTCATTCATTGTCAGTGGAGTGTGGTTCCTGCCTAGATCCTTGTAACTGGTGGGTTACAATCTGGAAAAGATCTACCAATGCCAAATTCTGACTATCGCTGAACCTTTTACTATCCTTTAATGTCGCTTCTGTTCTCTGAACTGTACCAATTAGTATGTGCATTTTCTCTTTCGGTGTCTTAAGTCTGGGAACCAGAGCTTCAGAGATTTCTTTTCTCAAAGAAATGAGGTAATCTGGTTTAGGACCTAGTTTGCATTTTAAGCTCTTTGCCTTAACCTTTATCTTTTCTTTATCATTTTCTAACTTTTGAATTTTCTCTTCAAGATCTGCAATGTTCTTTTCAATTTCCAAAAATGAATTTGATGTTCCTATTAAATTGTCAGCAATTTTGTTGATTTCATCTTGTGCTTTGCTGATCTCTGAATCTGTGTCTTCTGTCAAAATGTTAGTTTTACAGGTATCTCTGTACAGTTTCTTGAAATCCAAAATTGTTTCTCCTAGTGCTGGTAATAAGGTTTCCATTTTCTCCTTATTCTTCTTCACCATTTCCTCAAAGAATTTTTCTTTCTCCTTATTCATCCTCTATTTGAATGTGTCCTCATTTATCTGATCAACTGTCAAAATGTTACCGGTGATGTATTTAGACAATGTGTCTAGTTGACCTAAGGAATCTTTACTTCCGACAATGCACTTGGGTGCTATCAATTTAAGAATAGGAATTATGTCATCAATAACCTTATAGGCTTGTGCATTACACTCAATGATCTTCTTAATAGAATCCAATAAGACTTCTGTTACATTCATTGGTCTGAATTCTGTCATTGAAGAACCATATGTCTGTCCAACTGTTTTCACAATTTCCATGCTGCTGGTTGTAGTAATAACTTTGCTTGTTTCGACCTCTGGTAGGTCAGTTTGTGTTTGCATTTCTACTAGTAAAGGTTTAGGCTTTTCAGCTGTTGCCGGTGGCACTGTCTCGGTCTGAACCTGTACCTCAGCCTGTTTCTGTTCCTGTTTCTCAACCTGTGCCTCAAAGGGTTTCTTTGTGCTCTCTACTACCAGTTTTTCTGATGAAGTCTTGGTATCCACTGTCGGTTTCTCTGTATTCACTTCTGTACTATCTATTGTCGGTTTCTCTGATTGTTTCTCAGTTTTATTTACCGGTGCTTCTGATGGTTTTTCAGTGGTGTCCTCTGTCAGTTTCTCTGTCTGAGTAGGTTTTTTTGTGCTTATATTTACAGTATTACTAACCCTAATTTCAACATCTGCAACCGGTGACTTAGTAGCCTCATCTTTCTTCTTATCCTCAGTGGTCTCTTTGTCCACCATAATATTTACCTCTTGGGTATCTATATTCATAGTGTACAAAATTTCAGACTCAGGATTTGTATCCTCTTGAGGAGTCTCCATACTCTCTGTAACCGGTTGATTGTCAACGGTTTCTACTAGTGGAGTATCAGAAAGAGGTGGGGGTAATTTATCAGTTATTTTTAGGTTCGGAGGTCCACCTTCCTTACCTTTCCCCTTATCCTTGTCCTTTTGATAGACTCTGATAGTCTTAGGTCTTTTAAGTTCTTCTTGTTTCTCCTTTTCAACAAAGAATATGTCCCATTGATTCGTAGTCTCTTCAGAAATTTCATTCATTCTTCCTGCCATAAGTGCAACATGCCGGTGACCGGTTGAAAATACTATCCGGTTGGCTTCACTGATTAATTGATCTATTTCTTCAGTGGAGTTTACAAGGTGCACTGCAAGTAATTTCTCAATTTTTATCTTTTTATCTAGCTCAACAATAGCCACCCTTCTAGTTTCTAATCTTCTGTATAGATTAGTGGGTATTTCATCAATAATTTCCATCAAAAATTTCTTGTATACGTCCAAGTATAAAATTACACTATTTTCTACGCTTTCTTTATCATCAGTGGAAAGCGTGTTATACAGTTTGCTAATGTTTTTCAACTTTCCATCCTTTGTTATTTCACTTAAAAGTTTATCCAGTGGGGAAATATCTTGTTTTACCTTCTTTTTCTTTGGAGTTGACTTCTTAATTGGAGGCCTCACTGCCTGTTGCTTTTGTTTTGTTCTTCTGGGTGTAGGTGAGGGTTTTATTTTCCTTTCTACTCTTTTGAATACCGTTGGTATATCACTTTCGGAAGAAGTTGCAATCCGTGAAAGATGAGATTTTGGTTGAAGTCCTTCCAACTCACTTTCCTTGATACCAATTTCTTCAATACATCTTCCTTAATAGCTTTAGCCTGTCTAGTGCCTTTCCTTATTGTTTGTTCAACTTTCTTAACTCTTTTCTTAGATTGAATGCCACTCTCAATTGTTTCTGCATTGCCAAAGACTTTCTTAGATGGTTCCTTTGGTGCTTCAAGGAGGGATTTTGCATAAGTTTCAATGATGTTATCATCTGTTTCATATCCCATTTCAGTTACCTAGATAGTCCTAGGGACAACTGCCTCCATCCAGATTTCATCTTTCTTGATTACAAAACATATTTCCTTTTGATATTTATCTACAATTGCCTGAGATAGCCTAATTCTTGTCTTCATTCAAGCCTTCAATGCTTGAAAATGTTTAGTTATATTTTTGTCTCTATTTTCTTCCATGTTGTTTAATGAATCCAATAGTTGCTTTCCTACTGGTATATCAAAGCCAAAGTCTTTTCTACCAATACCAGGTACTTCCTTAGTAATGTACAACAACAAACATACAAGCAAATTTCCAAATCTGAAAGTTCCTTTCTTGTCTCCTTTGATTTTCTTTAGATTGTCTATCAATTCATCTTTAAGCCATTCACAGATGTCAATCTTAGCATTGTTGTTCACTAAGTCATAAACACTTTTAATACATAGGCTAGATACTGAGTTCAACCTATTTGCACATGTAGCCTTATAGCCAAGGATCATACTGACAAATACAACATTTATGTCCTTTACATCATTGACTCTTAGAGACCTCTTGTCAAATGTTGCGCCGGTTAGGTCTATTATAGTGTCATTAGAGATATTTTTAGTTCTGTCAGGCCTGCTACCGGTGGAAGGTAACCTTGTTACTACCCTAACTGCTTCTTTTGTGATCTTATGAATTGAATCCAACCAAAAGAATTCACCATGAACTCTACTTAGCACAATCCTTATAACATCCTTGGTAAAATCCGGGACACTAAGGATTTCAGTAAAACCTAGGGTTTCCACTATCTTATGTTCCGGTTTGATATTTCCAAATTCATCACATAAAACAGTCTAATACATATTCTTGATTTCTTCATCTCCTAGCTCTTCTATATGACAATGTATGTATATCCTAGGATCTTCTGCATAAACTACTCCTTTAGGAATTTGAGAGAATGCACCTAGGGTATCATCTTTCTTCGCTATTTCGGGAACAAGTTTGAATACAGGTCTGGGATGCTTGATAACTTCAATCACAATAGGGTTTTCAATAAATTCAGGTGAGGATGAGGAAGCCATAGTTATAAATACCTCAATCTACCTTAAGGATGAGTGCTTGGATGAACTACTTCTTTTTTTTGCTAAGGATGCCTTCGCTCGGGAATTTTCGCGCTCTCGAAGATTTGAATGCTCGGTGAATGAAAAAAAGAGCCAAAACACTTACTTTATAATGTTATTTTCTCCAACTACCATATTTAATGCTTGTCGGTTAAGTCACAACTTAACTCATCTACCGGTAAAGAAGTAATTCAACTTCTCACCATCAACCGAGGGTATATTAGCATGCTTTTCAGTTTGTTGGCAAACCCCCAAAGGATTTTCCTTCAGTTAGATGAAGAGTCTCCTGTCGGTGGAGTGTTACTCTATTATGCCGGTGGAGGAGTATTCCCATCAACATTCTGATCTAACTTTCTGATCCATTGTTTTGAGAATTCTTGCTTTACCTCTTCAACCTTTTCTTTACTTTTCAAGCTGGGTCCTTTGTTATTTTCCGGTGATGCCTTCTACAAAATTTAGCAATATGTCCAATCTTGTTACAAGAATAACAAGTCACATTGTTTTTTTCTGAATAGCTTTCCCAAATCCTATGCCGGTATGTGTTCTGCATTGATTAGATAAGTGTCCAAATCTTCCACAAACATAACATCTTGCATTCATTCTGCAATTTTCTGAATTATGACCAACTTTGTTGCATTTAGAACATTTACTGATGGGTGTATTAGTGTTCTGATAGTTTCTAGATCTACACTGATTTTCTCTATGACCATACTTGTTACAGTTAAAGCATTTCTCATTAAATTTGTAAGTGTTAGGTTATCTTACCAGTTTGCTATGATCATGTTTGTTTGCAGTACCAAAGCTTTCACCAACTTCAAAGCCAAGGCCATTTGTATCACCATTAGGTTTCTGATTTTTCAGCATGTCATCAAGTTCCTCTGAACTTTTCTTGAATTTCTCCTTGTGTTGATTTATAGTAGCCAATTCATTTTCCAAGAAATCCTTTTGTCTCATGAGTTCAGTTTTATCATGTTCTAAGTAAATTAGATCTATTTTTAGCATATCATTCTCATGATTGAGTCATAAATTTTCATTTGCAACATCATTGATTCTTCTAGTCAATTCATCTTCATTCTTCTTTTTATCTTCAATTTATTTGCAAAATCTCATAGTCATATCCTGCATCTCATTCTTCGTTGTACTGATTTTTTGTCTCAGCTTGTTCACCGGATCATTAAGAGTTTCTTTTTCATCTTCATCAT
Source organism: Cryptomeria japonica (assembly GCF_030272615.1). NCBI lineage: Eukaryota > Viridiplantae > Streptophyta > Pinopsida > Cupressales > Cupressaceae > Cryptomeria > Cryptomeria japonica. The sequence goes on along the minus strand of NC_081415.1, from coordinate 695,927,538 downwards.
TCTGCATCTTTTCACAAAGTTCTCTTCTCTTATTCCTTGGAATAGTGAAATTTTCTTGAAGTCCTTGAATAATATCCTTTGCAGCCTTTAGATCATCTTCAAGTTTGATATTCTTCACTTTTTCTGCATCATAGTCTGAAAGAGTTGTTTCCAATTGCTTTCTCAAGTTTTCCATCTCTACCGGTGTCAAGATCTTCCTCAAGTTGTTAGGCTTATGAAAATAGAGGACCAGGCTCTGATACCAATTGTTAGGATTCCCAAAGATACTGAGAGGGGGGGGGGGGTGAATCAATATCTGATCAGTATAAGAATTTAGTTCAATTATAACATGAAAAGCATATTGAAACTATGTACCGGTAAACCAAAAATAATGCAGTAAATAAGAGTAATAACCACAACATAAGAGACACACCATAACACAATATTTTTAATGAGGAAACCCGATGTGGGAAAAATCTCGGTGGGATTTGTGTCCCACAATATTCGCTTACTGGCCAATAAGGGAATATTACTGTTTACAATAGGGGCTTGCACATGCAGGAAGGCCAAGTGCCTAGAGCTCACTGCTCAGTTACGAAAGAAGTCTCACTGACTTACAAAATTGGATTATACAAATCCAATGTCTTGTACTGCTTCAGATCAACATCTACTATGCTAGATTCAGTACCGGTTTAAGCTTTGCAATATACATAAACCCTTATCTAATATCTTCCTTAAAATTCACATATTAGGTCTACATTAATCTTTCCATCTATCATACACTAAATTATCTACAATGATCTCATACTTATATGAGTCATATTACAATCCGCCAAGTCGGCTTACAAAAGATTTTACAATTAAATACAAAATACATTTAAACAAAATTCATGTCGGCCATGGTGCCAGTGATCAATCTTTTCGGTGCCGGTGATTAGTGTGCCAGTGTTGAGTCTATCGGTTCCGGTGCCTGCCAGTATCATAAGATTGTAAGGTTTCCATCAATGACAATACCTTCAATCACCTACAATTTCTCATTGGAGTGTGCATTTGCCAACAAGCACCAACTTGCAATCGGGGTTTAGAAACCTAATTGCAAGGGTGAAAGTTTACAAGGTAGGCACGAACTTGAAATCGGGTTTCAAAACTTTGATTATAAATTAGCATTTCAATAAGCTCATACAATGGTGTCTTGCAATTGGGTCTCGAAACCCCAATTGCAAGTGCAATATGTGTTTCATTTTTCTTTTATAAAACATACTTGTAATCGAATCCTAGAAACTCAATTACAAGTAGTACAAAATTATAACAATGTGTTGACTTGTAATCGGGTTTCTAGAATCTTCTTACAAGGTTCATTCACTGGCAATGATAGTAAAAAGTTCCTACTTGCAATGATAGCAAAAAGTTAGTACTTGCAATATCTGACTCAAAACCCAAAATTGCACAAAAAGGAAGGAAAATGAAAATAAAGGCCAACCAAAACTTGGACAACGTTGACAAACACACCCACTGATGATTTGACATTAACAAATATGAGTTTTAAACCTCGTAAAACATGGCTTAAAGAATAAAACTACGAATTTTGAGTAAAAATTTGTATGGATTGTCAATTTTTTGAAAGTTCAAAAATTGAGACAACATATATATTGTAGACCCCTAAATTTGGCCAATTAATTTAATCAAATTTAAATCATATTCTTTCAATTAATTAATCTCCCAAATCCATTTCTTCCAATTAATTAATTATCCTATCCTCCTAATTAATTAATCTAATTAATTGATTATCCCTTCCTCCTAATTAATTAATCTAATTAATTGATTATCCCATCCTCCTAATTAATTAATTATCCTTGTTCTTCCATCCCATTTGATTAATTACCTTTAATTAATTAAATATCCCCTTTCCTAAAACCCCCATAGATTAATTAATTCAATTAATTAATTATACTCAAATCCTATTTGAGCACATGGCTCCTAATATTAATTCCCCATCTAACCTAACCCTTGTCCTAACCTCCCCCAACCTAGTCACCCTCCAAACCTCCCAACCAACCCTATCCTATTCCTTCTAACCTCCATATGTGCACATCCTAACCTCTTTTCCCCCTATTTGGGGAAAATAGCCTATTTTTGGGTGGCTTTGCCCAAAATAGACATCTGTCCTCATGGACACATGTCATTCCTCTTCCCTCTTGTTGAGCCACTTGTCCTTTTTTGGAGTACAAGTGTCTCCTCTTCACAACCCTCTCATCTTCTATAAAATCCCTCCACTTTTAGACCAAATCCTCTCGAAATCCACTATTCATTCAACGCATCGTTACTCTGTCGAAATCACCACTCACACTCACACATCCATTATCATTTGCATTATCATCTTCATCAAACCATGCAGCACAATCGAGCATTTGAATTGACGTCATGAGCACACATCCAATCGTGAAATAGTTGAATCAAAGCAAGGATTTGAGGTTTGCATAACTTTTCTTTGTGTTTTTGCTTTGATTTTACCATTTTGATCTTGAAGTGTTGAGTTTAATGCCTTGTTTTGGTTAATTAGTTTATCCTTTATCCTTTATATTCGCACACACATTTTCCCTCACACACATATAGATATAGATATACATATACATACATATACATGTGTGTGTGTGTGTGTGTACACACACACATATGTATGTATACATATACAATACATGCATATATGTATATATACATATATACATGTGTGTGTGTGTGTACACACACACACATATGTATGTATACATATACAGTACATGCATATATGTATATATACATATATACATATATGTATACATATGTATACATACGTATACATATACATATGTATATGTATGTATGTATATATATGTATGTATATATATAGATATGTATATATACATATGTACATATATATATATACACATATGTATATGTATATGCATACATGTATGTATATATATGTGTACATACACACACACACACACAGATATATATATATATATATATATATATATATATATATGTACATACATACATACATACACACACACACACACACACACACACACACACACACACATATATATATATATATACACATATATATACACATGTATATATATACATATATGTATACATGTGTATGCATATGTACATATATATCTATATATGTATAGATATATGCACATATGTATATATATACATAAATATGTATATGTATATATGTATATATATATATATGTGTGTGTGTGTGTGTGTGTGTGTGTGTGTGTGTGTGTGTGTGTGTGTGTGTGTGTGTGTGTGTGTATATATGTATATATATGTGTGTGTATATATATGTGTATATATATATACATATATATATATATATATGTGTGTGTGTGTGTGTATATATATATGTATATATACATATATACATATATATATATATATTATATATATGTATATATATACACATATATATACATATACATATATATATATATGTATATGTATATATACATATAAATATATATAATATATACATATACATATATATGTATACACACACACACACACACACACACACACACACACACATATATATATATATATAATTCATGAAATTCATTCAAACACCTCAAGATTGAGAATGTTGTTAGAAAGGAAAAATATCAAATAACAAGAAGTAAAAGCAAACCAATGTCCCTTTAATTTGATTGTTCTCTGATAGGATGTGTGCTTGATGATGTTGTGGATGCTCGATTATGCTTCGTGATGTAGGATTATGCAAGATGGATTCAAGATATGAGTGTGGGATGATGGGACATGACTATGAAAATTGGCATGATTGTGCAAATTGAGTTAAAAAGCATGAAAAGATGAATGAAATGGTTGGATGGAATTTCTGCATTATGAGGGTTTGATTGCAATAGCATAGATGAAATTCGACATTATGGAATTATGAGTGTATGAAAGCAGATGAATGGCTTACAAAAGGGAGGGTTTAAATAGGAAAGGAAGGGAGACGAAGGGTCTTGAAAATGCAAGACAAGTGACAATCCTAAGGGTGCCATGTGGAATGAGATTCCATTTTTTAGAACAAGTGGCTCAACAAGGGAGGACATGTGTCCCCAAGCGGGACAAATGTCAAGAAGAGGCTTGACATGTGTCCTTGAGGACACATGTCGATTTTGGAAGGAGGCCACCCAAAATTGGTTGGAATTACCTAAATATTAGGGAATTAGGAATGTGCACACACATGTGAGGGGGGAGGTTAGAAAGGATAGGGCTAGGTGGATAGATAGGGTTGGTTAGAACCCTGGGGGTTAGGCTAAGGGTTAGGTTAGATGAGGAGTTAAAGTTAGGAGGCATGTGACTCAAATAGAATATTTGAATTAATTAAATTCAAATAAAGGAGGGGAGGAAAAGTGAGATTAATTAATTAAGATATTTAATCAATTAATTGGAGATGACCTTATTAATTTACTTAATTTAGCAAGACAGGATAGGATGCTACATATAACTAAATAATATGGATTATTTAATTAATATGAGTGGCTAAGGGAATTAAATTTGATTAAATTGATTAGTCAAATTTAAGTGTCTATATTTTGCCCCTATTCGTGGTGGCACTAGAATAGAGTTGATGCGATGAAAATAAGACACCATCGACTTAGAGAAAAAGGAGCAAGAAAATGCCCCAGGTGGATGAAAGAATGGCCAGGAATGCCTCCTTGAGAGGGTACATGAGGAAAAAGGGGTCAAGCAGTGTCTCAAAAGAAACAATGCCCCAACAGATAGGATGGAAGACAAGAAGCAGACAGAAAGAGGAGAAACTGTAATGGAGATATGCAGATGAAACATCATAGAGCGCGAGCACTTGCGAAATGGGACACCATGTAGCGAGCACTTATTTTGATTTAACATTGTATGTGAGTCACCAGGGTATAAGGAACCAAGGTGGAATTTCACAGCGAATGCATGGACTATTACATATGCACAGACACATGCAGCTAATCCAGAACCACATAGAGTTATAGAGACCTTGCAGGAAATAGTGCAGGATAAACCACAAGCAAAAGACATGCCCTAGTGTAACATGAGCTAATCGAGACCTCATGAGGGTACAACAAGGGACACATCCAAAAAGACACGCCAAGCAAAAACCAAAAGCCACAAGATCACATCCTGAGCCTTGTTATTCCTAGTGCACCATGATATAAAAGATCATGGAAACCAAGAGGAAACAGGACCGGAGGAGCTTAGAAAGATAAACAAAGATAAAAAATAATCAAAGCCAACATGAGTGCCTCAAATATCTTTTTCCAAAATGATAAAAAATGGATTGGATTTAACGATGTCTGACTTGAGGAAGGATACATCCTGTGTAGACTAATGATTGGATAAAAGATTGATGATGAGATGACAAAAGGTACCCAGTGCAAGCATGATGACAAAGATGCTCTAGGATAATTGTTGAAGAACTAGCTAATAGGATATGATCTTTAAGGGCAAGACTAACATGCACAATATGTATAGTGACACCTATATACAAGATGTAAAAGAGCTATGGACAATAGAGGAAGACTCGAGGATAGGTATGATGTTGCTCTTGTCAAGCTAGAAAACTGTGAGAGATTGATGATTGATGGGGTGTTGCTGATATGAGAATGATATATCCCAAAACAACACAAGGATTGGAAAGGATGCATCACAATGATGATGATTGGATTGCGATCAAGGCTGGGAACACGACTAAGGATGCAATTGGATGATTTGATTAACGTTTAACCTTGGATAGTTGAGGGATATGGATAGGATTGGCATGTAATGGTGGATTGCGATAAACAGATGGATTGATTGGATGGATGGCATCAGATTGTGGGGGGGTATCCTAGAGCTAGATACCAATGACAAGGGATGCAAGAGGTGATGGAATGATATGAGAATAGGGATGAAAGAATGGAGGACATGATGAAAAGGATTTGGAGATGGAAGCATTATGAACGTGGCTGGGAGATGAAAGGATGAAGGAGGGAACAAAGGTAGATGAGGATTGTGAGAGGAGCTGGTTATGGATGAAGGGATGGAGGAACTGGGAGATAAAGATTGGTGGATGGATGGATATGATAAGATGACTAACAAGAGGATAGTAAATTGAGGGAAGTGGATGGAAGATAGAGTGATGGGTGGATAAGGACTATGAAGGTATGAAAAAGGATTACATGGATGAGAGGAAGGATGGTGCATAAGTAGGTTAATGGAGGAAAAGTGTGATGGGGAAGTGAGGGCCAAGAAGTGTCCAAAGCACTTATACACAATGGCCTTTTCCTTTTATCAAGATCCAAGAGAGGATGGAGGAAGTGAAATGGATAGGATATGATGGGTATGGTAGGTAGATGGAATGGAGGGGGTGATGGCTAGATGGCCATAAGATCTTGCCCCCAAGTGTGGAAAGAAAAAGGATGAGGGGAATTATGCATGATGCCTATTTGCGAGGTTTTCATCACAGTACTTGTCCAAGCCGCTTGTTTGCCAAGTTTTTGCCATTGGATGAATTTTTCTCTTTACTTTTTTTTTCCCCAATTTTTGAGAGGAAATCTATGGAAGAGGATAAGAGGATTTGGAGGATAGGTGATAAGGGATATGGATGGAGGAATCAAGCATCAAATTTCATATCAAGGTAATAGGAGCTCATTTGGAGTGATCACACGGTGTCGGTACAACTTTATTAGGAATGATTGGATTATGCAAAGGCTTGGATTAGATGGTTTTGATGGGGGGTGTATGCAGTGTAAGGGATATGGTAGTGGCAAGTGTTTGGATGGACTGAGGGAAAGTGAGTGTGATGGGGGGATGTTGTTAGGACCAACATTGGCACATGTTTTGGAGGAAGTGGAATGAGTGGAGGTGAGATGGACGGAGCACGTGGATATGATGGAGGAATTATGATAGGTAGCTTTGGGACATAGGGACCCAAAATAGACTTAGGAGATGGAGGGAGAGAGTGTTTAGCTGGTGGACTAGAACCTTTGGATGCTATTGGAGATTTTTATTTTTGATGTATTGCTTCTTTTTTCTCTAGGATCCACATTGTTTTTACTTCTTCTTTAGTGGGCCTTTGTGGCCTTTGGGTTTTATTGCATTTTTGTATCAAATTTTCATTGTTGGATAATGTATTTTTAAGTAGACATGTTCATCTTCATATTGTTGTGGATATTTAGTTGTATGCATTTGGGATTGATCATCCAAATTGCCGCTAGTAGCTCTAGAAGGAGTGTGTGAAGGTGTAGGAGATGGAGGAATTATGGATGAAGTGATGAATGTAGGGTGTTGGATGGAATGTGAGGATATGTGCCTTTGTTGATCCTGATTGGGAATGAGAGTAGGATGTTTATGATGGGTGATGGAGATATGGGATCCGTGTATGGGGGGATGAGCAGGGCAAGACAAAGGATGGGGTTTTGGGATATAAGGGCCCAAAATGGAGCTAGCATGTGGGGGATATATGATCGTGGATTTTGGGATATAGGGACCCAAAATGGATTTAATGAATGAAGGAGAAAGATGGATGTTTGTTTTGTCTTTATATGATGGAGGAGGGGGGATGATGATAAATAATTTGGAGGAACAATGGGGCGATGAGACAATAGGTTTGGAAACATACTTGTATTTTGCATTAGTTGTACCAACATTTTTAGATGAAGTGCCTTGGGATATGTAACCAAGACCATGAGATCCTAGATGTGCTTTGACATGGATGGGCTCTAAAGTACCTTGCTCATGTAGGCCTAAGAATTTATCGTGATAGTTCATTTTTTTGAGAATTTTATTTAAAGTAGGGTACTTGTTCTCTGGGTAACAAGATGTGAGTACTTTCTCAGATGGAGGAGAATTAGTGGTGTATATGAGATGTTCTTTTGCTACGAGTGAAATGGCATAGATGAATGTAAGCAAACCAAGGGGACAAAGTGATGGTGGTGGGATGGTTTGGATAGGAAGAAATTGAGGATCAAGAAGTGGTGTATATGGGATGGGAGGATATTGAATTGGAAGAGGGGATGATAAGGGTTCTTGAGATGGAGTAGATGGAATGGTAGGTTATTTATTTGGATGAAGGGCTGATAAGGGATCTTGAGATGGAGGAGGTGGAATGGTTGGATCTTGATTTGGATCAATAATTTTTTCAACATGCTCTAGAACAAGAACTTGGAATGATGGGATTGGTGTGGATTGTGTGATGAGGGGTAAGTGGGTAGACTCTTCAGATGGAATGGATGGAAGGATGAGAGGTTAATCAACTAGGGTAGATGGGGTGAATGGAAGGATGGGAGGTTTATCAGCCAAGGTATACGAAATGGATGGAAGGATGGGGGATTCACCCATTTGAGATTGAATGATGGTAGGAGTGGGTGATAGGGATTGTGGTTGGATGGTCTCAATGGATGGGAGGTTTTCAATGGTGGTAGGAAGTGAGAAAGGAAAGATAGGTGTGGTAGGTGGAAGGGACGTTGCAGAAATGGAGTAGGGAATGGAGGGTGGTGGATTGAGATAATATGGAGTGGAAGATGGTGGTTTAAGGTAGGATGGGGTTGGATGAAGGTGGATCAAGGTAGGATAGGGTGGATGAAGGTCTTTTGGTGTACAATGGAGTGGAAGATAGTGGGTTGAGATAGGATGGAGTGAATGGTGGATTGAGGTAGTATGAAATGGATGGTGGGCGGAGATAGGATGAAGTAGATGGTGGTGGATTTAGGTAGGATGAAGGATTAGGATTGGATGGTGGATTAGGATTAGATGGAGGTTTGAGGTAAGATGGAGGATTAGGATTAGATGGAGGAGTGAGATAGGATGGAGGATTAGGATTAAATGGAGGCTTGAGGTAGGATGGGGGATTATTATTGGATAGAGGAGTGAGGTAGTATGGGGGATTAGGATTATGGATTGTGTAATGGATTGGAGATAATGAGATGGTGGATTTTTATTATTGATGTAAGTGGTAGTGTTATGAAAAGATGAAGGTTGAGATAAGATCATGGGAGAAAATTGAGGCATGGATGTTGCATATGAGGGATACGTGGATGTGATATATGAGGGAGTCATGGGTGGAAGACATGCTGGATTTACTTTGTCAAATGTGTGATAAGGACTGTGAGTGGATATGCATGGAAGAATGGTAGGGTAGCTAGGATGAATAGTTGGATTTTGGTATCTGACACTTGGTGCAAGCTTGATAAGGATTAGGGCATCAAAATTTTAAATTTCATATTCATCTTGATCAACAAGACTCTCATATCATCAGAATGGGATGAAGTGGAATAAAATAAAGGATGACCAAACTCATCATAATAAAATTGTGACATGATGCCTAATTGATGAGTTGGAGAGATGAAAGATGAAAATGGATGACAGACTAAATCTCGGAATAGGGTGATTGACAAGCTTAGACTAGGATGGGGACTGACTTTGAGGAAGTTGGAAAGAGGATGAGGTTTGATGTGCGATTTTGGATGTTTGATGTTCAATATTTGACTTAGGAAGAAGGAAATGATGACGCAAATTGGTAGACAAGGGTTGATGATGGCAAGAGGATGACAACCAAGGTGATGACTCAAAACTAAGGTGATAAAAGTGACCATGCAAGTCGAGACCCTAGTAGGCGATAGTGACGATGTAAGATAGGAATGATGACCAAGATTTGATTAGTGCTTAGGATAATCGATCGCAAAGATGATGACAGACATGATAAATTAATTCGACATCTAACTTAGGTAACCACAAACTGCTACTAAGAAAATTCTGGTAGCGTAATAGGACAACCAATGTAAATTCAGTAGAATGAGAGGAAAAATTGTTGAAGGATGAGACCAAACTAGGATGCAATGATGTGAAATATTTGACACTTTGGATTGATTTTGACATATTTTTTGACACCAAACACACAAGCATATTGAGTGCATTAACATTCATGTACTTCTTAGGCTAGTCAAATGAAAATACTTGTTGAATCCCCTTGCCCAGAATACCACATTCAATTGATAGATAGAATCTTGGCAGCACTGACTCCACTCCATGACACACACTTCTCGAGCTTTCCAAGCTTCAAATTTTTAAGGACCCGAAGATCCCGAGAAATTAACTTTCTCAAGTTGAAGGGTACATGAGGTGTTTCTTCAACATGTGCATATCACAATGTCTGTGTCAACAGGTAGAAGGTTTTTGGAAACTACAACAATGGTTCATAGTAATCTTCCAACGGGTCTAGTCCAACAACGGATTCTCGAAGCAAGCCACTTAAGGCTTTAGTTGAGCTTATTGGTGTAGAGAAGGCCTCCACATATGATAAATTCACTCAACACTTCAGCTGCCTGATCGAGTTTTTTATATAGCGGCTCGAAAAACATCACTCAAGGACATGTTGGGAGAGATGATATCCCCAACATGCCTTTGTTTTGAACCACTCCCTTGAGGTGATGGGGCCCCTATGAGGTGATTCTCTACTCAAAAGAAAAGCAGACATCGTTAATCACCTTTCTCTTCACCCAAGGTCCACGAAGGTGAGGGGAGAGGATACTTGGTGTAACAGTTGATGCACCCTACGTGTGCACAAGCGTGCTAAACACAAAAGACACTTGAGTCATTTTAATTCTCAAATCAAAATATTTTCTAACTATCAAAATCGAAGATACTCAATTTGAAAGTATAGTCTTCACCAACGTTCTGCACCAAATGCATTAGTATTTTCAATGCAAATCTTCTCCTGACGAATGCCAAGTTGCTACATAGATAATTAGTAACACAAAAATCTTGAGCTCTGATAATGAACTGAAATTGACCTAATTCAAAGTTGAATTCAACAATTATACCTAAGATTATGTCTCTGCACAAGCACAAAACAGAGACAACACAGGCACAAAACAGAGCTACACATGCACAATTTAGAGCTAAACAGGGGAAAAAAGTAGATACACAGGCACAAAACTACAGTGCCTATGCAAAACAGTGAAATTCAATAAGACAAAGAGTAATTTCTGCAAAATTGAAGCCATAATGAGCATAAAAACCCTAATTCTGATTGACTTGACCCTATTTGAACTCAAATTTGTCCATGATTACAATGCATTGATCAAATTTAAAACACCACATGGTGCATCCATACCTAAAAACCTGATTTAAAACCCTAAGCTAAGAAATGCAGAAGTTCTAAGCCCTTCAAGATGAAATGCATAATTCTACCAACTAACAAACCCTAATTGCCTAACATGAGAAAATTGTTGTTTATTTCCATCTTATTTAGGACTATGTGAGTTCATTCAACCTTAGTGAACCCTAATTAGACTAATTGTAACTAAATTGAGGTAGAATTGAAAGATTTGTGTTCATTTTAAAGCCCCAAATTGAGAATTTGTTGTTCTTTTTAAGCCAAATTTGCATGAAACTAAGTGTGAAAGATTCTTGTTCATTCACCCAAGCCCAATTAGGATTATATGAGTTAATTTTAACCTAAATGAGGATGAGAGATGGTTGATTATGTCAAGTGTTGAATGAGGATGCAAATGAAGATGTGAATGAAGTATTAATATCAACTAGCAATTCCAACTAGTGGAAGAGCTAAAACATAATATGAACCATTCAAAATATAAGCAAATTAACAATGCATGGATAACTCTTGTGACCCTTCAACAATGAAGGAATGAGCTCTATTTATAGGGAAAATGAGAAAATGAAGGGTCGAGATTGAATTGATTTAGGAAGGGTTAGGATTGCTTGAGGAAGTGTTGATCCTCATTCCATGTGTTCTCTTTTAAGCCAATCACATGTTGACAATTGTCAATAATGGAAGGCTTGAGAGGAGAGGGGGACAAAGCATTAAATGCTTGAAGACTTGAAGGAAGCCATTAAAGGCTTAAGAGAACTTTGAAGCAAGCCATCAAAGGCTTCAAGAATTTGAAGGAAGCCATTAAAGGCTTAAGAAGACTTTAGAAGGAAACCATTAAAGGCTTAAAGACTTTAAAGGAAGCCATTAAAGGCTTGAAGACTCTAGAAGGAGAACATTAAAGGCTTGAAGACTTTAAAGGAAACCATTAAAGTCTTAAGAATATTTCAAAAGAAAACCACTAAAATCTTAAAGACTTTAAAGGAAGCCATTCTAGGCTTGAAGACTCTAGAAGGAAACCATTAAAGCCCTGAAGATTTTAAAGGAAGCCATTTAAAGGTTTGAGTTGACGGGTTTTGGGTTAACCTTTGGTTTAGGAATGTGCAAACTATTAAAGGGTGATTGGGTTAATAATAGGGGTTTAGACATGATTAGGAAAATTAGGAGAAGGGTTAGTGTGCAACTTGCATTTTCTAGAAAGTGCAAGTGGGTGAGGGATTTAGGAATTTAAATAAATATTTATTTAAATGTGAGAGGGGGGTTAATTAAATAAATATGCTTTATTTATTTAATTAATTGTCTGAATTTGGTTACATGAATGAAATCAAATAAATTAAATAATTTATTTAATTAATAGGAGAACATAGTTAGGATAAATTAATTAAATACTAATTTAATTAATGTTGGCCATTTGGTGGAATTGATTATGTGTTGTATTGATGTTTTGTCATTGATGCCAACACTAGTTGTTTGGATCCGACATGATCCGGTAGGCTCCGGTATAGTTTGGTAATGAAATTGGCTTGTTCATGATACTCATGCTCATATTTGGACAGTTGGTTTTGGTCTGGTGATCGGATGCTATCCTGCTTGCCTAGAAGCTTGGTTTTTGGTTCCTATGAGGGTTTCACCGGCAAAGCTTTTGGTGGAGATCTTTGATGAATTGCATAACTGGTGTTAGTGCAGCTTTTGGTGGAGTTTTAGGATTCTGTTGATGATCATGTTCTAGACTTGGCGGATGGAGATCATTGTTGTAGCGTGTGGACCTATACTTGGTCCCGATTGGTCAAGGTTATGGACCGACTTTAATGTAACGTGTGGATAGGACCTATTGATATATTTGTGTGATGTCTTATGTGTTGATATTATTTGTTTGGTCTTAGGCCGACATGGTTTGTAATTATGTAATTGGTTTATTGTCTGATGACCGACGTGATTGTTTATGGTCGATGGTTTGTATATATAGATGTAAGATCTCATTATAGATCATCATGATTATTGTTAGAGGTCATGGTCAAGGAATGTAATGTGCGAATAATGTAATATCATTCAGGCATAGGAGTTGGTCGATAATTGGAGATCAAATTGGGTTTATGTAAGAGGATTTAGTCCTCTGGTATTGAGCTTAACCAGAACTGTACTTAGGCATAGGAGATGTTATCTTTTGTAGTTCAACACTTCTCCAGATTGTAGTCTGGATTTCTATATAGTCAATGAGGCTCCTTTTGTGATGAGGAGTGTACTCTAGGCTATTGGCCTTCCTGCAAGTGTAGGCCCCTCAATTGTAATTCACATACTTACTGCAAAAGTATTATCTGATTGTGGGTAGGCTTCCCACCGTGATTTTTCCCTTAACCAGGTTTTCCACGTACAAATCTTGGTCCTATGTCGATGGCTTTTATTGTGTGATTACTATTTATGCTTAATTGGTTTAACTGCTATTTCGGTATTAATGTTTTGGGTTCCGGTATTAAAGTTTGAATTGCTAATGGTTCTGATAATCTGTGACAACTGATTCACCTCCCCCCCCTCGCAGTTGTCTTCCAATTATTTGAACTTTCTAACAATTGGTATTAGAGCTTTGGTCCTCTTTGCAGAAAGCTTAACTGCTTGAGGAAGATCCTATGGTGAGTAACAGTTAAAGTTCATCCAGTTCTTGTGGATCCATCTTTCGAAGGGATATTATGAGGCTTGATGGAATAAATTACACAGTATGGAAGATTCATATGGAGACTCATCTGAGATGTCTTGGCAAGGAGATTTGGGAGATCATAAAAAATGGTGTCACCCTCTACAATCCAGGATCTGGAAATCCTCCTCCGGCAAACCTGGACAAGGAGATTTTGAATGATTGTAGAGCAAGAGAAGCCCTCTTGTGTGCACTTTCTGATCAGAAAATAATGGGATTAACTGAAAAATCATCTGGTAAGGCTATATGGGATAAGTTGGAGACTCTTAATGAAGGTGACTCTACAATGAAGATTGGCAAACTTGATGGTTACTGAGTGAGATATGAAAACTTGAAGATGGAACAAGATGAAAGGATTACTGCATTCATGGAAAAGGTAAATGAGATTGTTATGGAAATTAAATGTTATGGTGGAACCCCGAGCGAAGATGAAATTGTTTCTAAAATCCTAAGAGACCTAACAACGACTTACAAAATGAAGGCTATTGCTATTAATGAGTTGAGAACAATAGCTAATGCGTCTATCAATAGAGATACTTTGGTTGGGAAACTATCATCTTTTGAGCTTCAAGAATTTGGACCTTCTGGAGCTGTGAAGTCTGAACCTGCTTTTCATGCATCTACATCTATAACTGGTAAGCAAAATTGGAAAGCTTTATATGCAAAGGAATTGGAAGATATGAAGAGAGAAGATTATAAGTTTGAGCAACTTGAAGAACTATTTGCTAGAAGAGTACCCAAAGGACCGGTAGGAAGTAAGTATGAAGGAAAAGCACCTTTTAAATGTTTTGCATGTAATAAGATTGGTCATTTTGCATCTAGATGTCATGAAAGAAATTCAAGATTTGAAGAAAGAGTTAGAAGATAATTTAAGCCTAGCCCTGGATATCAGAACAAGTATAAATACAAGAAAAATAGAGACAAATCACGCTACATAGCGGATGAGGAAGGCATTACTGATTCTGATGATGAATCGATAGAAGACTCTGCTAGTGGATTTGGCAATGGGAAGGAATGGGTGTTCCTGGCTATCAAGGAAGATGATCCGGCACTGGAAGAGAATGTACTTGAAGAGAAGACACTTGATACTAAAATTGAAGACAAGAATGAATAGGTAATTGACAGTGGTTGTTCACATCATATGACTGGAGATAAAGGGAAGTTTATGTCTTTGCAAGAATTTGATGGTGGTCTAGTTAGATTTGGAGATGACAAAGCATGTATGATCAAAGGAAAAGGAACTATATCACTGGATGGTAAGAACAATACTGAAAATGTTTATTGTGTTGAAGGTTTGAGGCATAATCTTTTGAGTGTAGGACAATTGGTAGATAAGGGATTTCAATTACAGTTCAAGGATGGAAAATGCAAAATCATTAACAGATCTGGTTTGGAGATTGCAACCGGTACATAGACGAAAGGTAATATATTTTATTTGAACTCTGATGAGAAGACATGTTTGATTACACAAATTGATGAGAGTTGGCTATGGCATAAAAAGTTGTGTCATGTGAATTTTGATTGCATTGTGAAGATCAGTTCAACTAAGGCAGTTAGGGATATACCTAAGATTATGAAGCCCTATAATCTGGTATGTAAAGAATGTCAAATGGGTAAACATGTCATAACCTGTTTTAGGAGTATACAAGATAAATCAAATGATGTTCTTGATCTTATTCATACTGATTTGTGTGGCCCTGCTAGAGTTAAAAGTTTTCAAGGTGATAGATATTTCATGCTAATCATTGATGATTATTCTAGAATGATGTGGGTTACTTTTCTTAAAGAAAAATCTGAAGCATTTGAAAAGTTTAAAATCTTTAAGGCTAAAGTGGAAACTGAGACAGGATTGAAGATTAAATGTTTGAGATCAGATCATGGTGGTGAATTCACATCCAGTGAGTTTAATAATCTTTGTGACAAGCATGGTATAAGAAGACAATTTTTTGCTCCCCAGACACCTCAGTAGAATGGAATTGTGCAAAGGAAGAAAATAACTATCTTGGATGCTACTAGAACAATGATGATGGAAGCTAGTCTACCTCATATCTACTGGAGCGAAGCAGTGAGTACAACAGTTTATACATTCAACAGAGTACATATCAAAGGAGAAACCAGTAACACACCCTATGAAATATGGTTTGGCAATACCCCTACATTTACGTATTTTAGAATTTTTGGTAGTAAATATTATATCAGGAGAGATGATATCATTTTTTATCCTAGATGTGATGAAGATATATTTCTTGGTTATTCTAATGAAAGAAAAGCATATAGATGTTATAACAAGACATTGCAGAGAATTGTGGAGAGTGCTAATGTAAAAGTAGATGAGTTGAACATAAATCAAATAAGAGTTTATGAGAAGGAACCGACAGTGGAAATGATTATATCTGAATTGGTAGCACCTTTACCAGAATAGAGAGTTGAACCAGTTACTCTGGAAGTATCAGAGAATTCTACAGTAATTGAAGAAAAGGGAAGAGGAACAGAAAGTCGGAAGACTCCTAGGTATGTGAGATTTAATCATTCAGAATATCAGATCATTGGGGATAAGAGCAATGGAGTGATGACAAGAAGAAGACTGGCAACTAATGAGGTATGTTTAATTTCACAAGTTGAACCGGTATCAGTAATTGAGGCATGTAAGGATGAATATTGGTTGAAAGCTTTGGAAGAAGAATTAGATTAGATTGAGAAAAATAACAAATGGACCTTGGTTACCCGACCTAAAAATAAAAATGTTATTGGAACGAAATGGGTTTTTAGGAATAAATTGAATGAGGATTGTCAAGTTATAAGGAATAAGGCTAGATTGGTTTGTAAAGGATATTCTCAGAAGGAAGGAATTGATTATGGAGAGACTTTTGCACCTGTAGCTAGGATTGAAGTTGTAAGATTATTTCTTGCCTATGTTGCTTATAAAAACTACAAGGTTTATCAGATGGATGTTAAATGTGCTTTTTTGAATGGGGATCTTGATGAGGAAGTTTACATTGAGAAACTTGATGTTTTTTCATTATCAGTTGATATAGATATGGTTTGTAGGTTAAGGAAAGCTTTATATGGATTGAAAGAAGCACCTAGAGCTTGGTATGCAAGGTTGGATAAATATCTTTTGAAGCTTGGTTTTACTAAGGGCAGTGCTGATAGTAATTTATATTATAAAATCACTGATGATGATATACTGATTATTGAATTATTTGTTGATGAAATTATTTTTGGAGGTGAAGACAAGTTATGCATAGAATTTTATAAGAATGTGGAGAAATAATTTGGGATGTCTATGATTAGTGAGATGAAAGTTTTCTTAGGTTTGCAAATTACTCAAACTGACAAAGGTATTTTCATCTGTCAAACTAAATATGCTAAGAAATTGTTGAAGAAATTTGGTATGGGAGAGTCTAAACTAGTAAGTACTCCCATGGTTACAAGTGAAAAATTGACAAGAAAAGATGTTTCTGCACTAGTAAATCCTATAAGATACAAATCTATGATTGGAGGTCTGCTTTATTTGACTCAGACTAGGCCTGACATTATGAATGTTGTTTGTATTGTTTCAATATTTCAGAGTGATCCAAGAAAAAATCATGAGATGGCGGTGAAAAGAATTTTTAGATACTTGCAAGGTACATCAGAATATGGCTTGGGGTACCCTAAGGATGATAACTTTACTTTATGTGCATATACAGATGTTGATTGGGCTGGAGATGTTGATGACTGGAAAAGTACTTATGGTGGAGCTTTTTTTCTTGGAAAGAAGTTGATTTCATTTATCAACAAGAAGCAATCATGTACTTCTTTATCTACTGTTGAAGTTGAGTATGTTGCCGCTGCTACTAACTGTACACAAGTCTTATGGATGAAGCAAATCTTGAAGGATATAAAGGTGGATTGTAATGCACCAGTAGCTATTCACTATGATAACTCTACTGCTATTGATATATCAAAGAATTCGGTATTTTATTCTAAAATAAAGCACATATCTATTAAGTATAACTGTTTGAAGGAGAAGGTGGAAGCAAATGAAGTTAGTTTGGTTTATGTGAACACTAAAGAGTAGATTGCAAATATTTTCACTAAACCTTGCCCAAGGAATCCTTTGAGTACTTGAGAGACAAATTGAGAGTTTCTGCCCCTTCGGTAGAGACTTGATTGATGCGGTTTGACATCAGTCTGACATGCATTATCAGATATACTATTCATTCCGACACTAATGTGGGATGCTACTGCTGGGGGGGAGTAGTCATCTTTATGATTCAGTGGTTTATGTTTTTGCTTTGATATTTTTGTCAGATTTTTGGCATTGATGTCAAAGGGGGAGTGATATTTATGTGAAAAAGAAAAAGAAAGTGAAAAAGAAAAAGAAAGGGGGAGTGACATTGTTGTGAAAAAGGAAATGAAATTCATATCTTTATGGAGATATTATTTATAGGGGGAGATATTGATATTCAGAGCTATTTTTGGGAGATTGTTGGCTATCTTCCATTGGGGGAGACTTGTTTGGCATTTCTTGGTACTTAGATGTTTTTCACGTCTAGTGTTGCCATCAATGCCAAAGGAGGAGATTGTTGGCCTTTTGGTGGAATTGATTATGTGTTGCATTGATGTTTTGTCATTGATGCCAACACTAGCTGTTTGGATGCTTTATCGACACCCTTATGGTCCCAATAGGTTGAGTGGTTGTTGGTTAACTTGGATCTAGCATGATCCGGTAGGCTTTGGTATAGTTTGGTGATGGAATTCGCTTGTTCATGATACTCATACTCATATTTGGACAATTGGTTTTGGTCTGGTGATCGGATGCTATCTTGCTTGCCTAGAAGCTTGGTTTCTGGTTTCGGTGAGGGTTTCATCGGTAGAGCTTTTGGTGGAGATCTTTGATGAATTGCATAAGTGGTGTTGGTGTAGTTCCTAGTGGAGTTTCAAGATGTTGTTGATGACCATATTCGAGACTTTGCAGATGGAGATCATTGTTGTAGCATGTGGACCTATACCTGGTCCCGGTTGATCTAGGTTATGGATCGACTTTAATGTAACGTGCGGATAGGACCTATTGATATATTTCTGGAATGTCTTATGTGTTGATATTTTTGTTTGGTCTTAGGCCGACATGGTTTGTAATTATGTAATTGGTTTATTGTTTGATGGCCGACTTGATTTTTTATGGTCGAGGGTTTGTATATATAGATGTAAGATCTCATTGTAGATCATCATGGTTATTGTTAGAGGTCATGGTCAAGGAATGTAAAGTGCAAATAATGTAATATCATTCATGCAGGGGAGTTGGTTGATCATTGGAGATCGAATTGGGTCTATGTAAGAGGATTTAGTCCTCCGGTATTGAGCTTAACCGAAATTGCACTCAGGCATAGGAGATGCTATCTTTTGGAGTTCAACACTTTTCTAGATTGTAGTTTAGATTTCTATGTAGTCAGTGAGGCTCCTTTTGTGATGAGCAGTGTGCTCTAGGTTGTTGGCATTTCTGCAAGTGCAGGCCCCTCAATTGTAATTCACATACTTACTGCAGAAGTATTATCTGATTGTGGGTAGGCTTCCCATCATGGTTTTTCCCTTTACCGGGTTTTCCACATACAAATCTTGGTGTTATGTGGATGGCTTTTATTCTGTGATTACTATTTATGCTTAATTGGTTTAACTGCTATTTCCGATATTAATGTTTTGGGTTCCGGTATTAAAGTTTGAATTGCTAATGGTTACGGTAATCTGTGACAACTGATTCACCCCGGCTCTCATTTGTCTTCTGATTATTTGAACTGTCTAACAATTCGTAGTTGAACGATGGTTAAATAACCAAATAAATATCAAATATTTATTTGATTAAATGGACAAAAATAGGTGTCTACACACACACATCATACATACATACATACATATACATATACATATACATATACATATACATATACATATACATATGTATACATACCCATATATATGTATGTATGTATGTACACACACACACATATGTACACACACACACATATATGTACACACACATATACATATAAAATAATTATCTCATACACACATCAATACAAAGGAACATGATACACACTTCTCAAGGAAGCTTAAGTAAGTCCTAAAGGTTGTACACATGCAATATCTAGTAGACACACATATTATACTTCATCCACAAGTCAGCCATATCAAACGTGTAATAGGACTGGCCCAATAGCTCATGCACGATTCCACACAAGGAAACACATTATGCGGATCCTATAGAGTATCAATTTTATCCTAGGGAACATCCACCTTAAATTTTGGCAACACTCTCTCGAATCAACTACCACATCACTCTAGAACACAAATAGGGTCTGTTTGCAACACAATAACACATTAGTGAAATATTGTGTTTCACCAAACTAGAATTCTAGAGATACGAGATATAGATAGAATATGGGTAGACATTTAATCTTCTTAAAAATTAGAAGTCGCAACTCTTAAGCATCTACAAAAGTAGATCTTAACAAGTTACTAAAGCAAGCATATTGGTAAGGGTAACTACAACCAACTTTTTGGAAGATACTTCATCAACATGCATGGGTGCATCAAACATGTCTCTGTTAAATTTTTAGTCATATATGGTAATGGTATTTACATAAGATTATCGCTATTCAAAATTCTCTGACATAACATGACATAACAAGTAGCATGACTCCTTCAATATTTTAGATATAGTAGGAGTGAGCAATATGACTAAAAAAATTTATCTAACAATTTCCTATCAAGACATATTCCTTGAAATCCCTTTGACACTTCTTTGACATCAATGACAACTTATGTTCAACATCATTATTTTCATAAAATTTTATTAGATTTTTAATTGTGGAATGTTACTAGGACAACAACAGTGTTCCTACCACATTTACATCTCTCATTAATGAAATTTCTTAGCTTGCCTAGAAAAATTCATTATTTGCTTATTTACATCATATTGTGGTTACAAATTTGTGGTAAATCTCTTGAGATGTCAACCTTGAATAACATAAATATGAAAAATGAATCTTATCAACCATTTCAATGAGAGCATACATGCATATTTAGTAACACGTTACATTCATTTAAGCTATTATAGACAACATTGTAGGTTGTACAACTTTTATATTTTTAAGTTGCATTGCAACAATCACACCTCAATTGTAGGACTAGTTTGTGGCATAATAATGCCATGAGAACTAGAGCACATTTTCACACAAGATAATGCCATTTATTGATTAAAAAATATACATGTATAACATTTTACTTATACAACTATACAAATCATATGTACATATATATAAATAGGATTGATATTACAAATATTATTCATTTACAATCAATCCAATGAACCATCTAGATCTACTTTACTGTTTATCAAGTCAAGTATTGCCTCGTGGTTAGACTCACAAACCTCCCATGAGTTATTATTCAATAGTTTACCCCCATATTTGATCAGATGAATGTTTGATACCACAACAAGGTTAGAATAATGAAGAATCTACCTATGTGATTCAAATTCCTCAAATGACCATAAATCATGCTTCTTCACTAGGTACCTTGTAATCCATGTTCCAGTAACAACCACTAATCTTGTAGGATACTCGATGTTTTCTCCATTTATAACAAGGGCATCTAGTTTATTTTTTTCCTAAACACAATGACACAGATAATAACATGTTCCTTTTTCGTTGTCTTGAATTGCAATACCTGCATAAACATGCATTACAATGATATGTGCATTCAATGAGGTAAATTTAACGAACAATAAAAAATGTAAAATAAGATCAATATTGAATTTTATTGATTTTGTGTGGATAATTTACCTAGTTGGACTAGATCTGATATGTGGTCAAAGTCAATTAATGCCTCCATCTATGCAAGTTTAAGTATTATCGGGAGTTGATACATCTCAACTGGGCTCAAAATTCTTGTATACCGTTCATCAACCCATTCCTTTGACTCACACTCATTACAAGATTGATCTCTACATGGAGAACAAAATAATACCATCTACCATGTATGGATACTCCATGAACCGGCATTAGAACTTCTAAAAAAGTGTAGCTCACTCAATCATGTCAATGCACAACAATCTTCATATTTTGCAATGTTAGTAACATTTACCAATCAAAAAATCTACAAATTATAGACTTACCTTCATTACATGGACTCATTTTAGTATTACACCACTCAACAATAGATTTTGCACCTACCAACTTTGCATTATCTTTATATGTAATGTCCCATTTTAGGAACAATGCAATATAACCATAAAATGCAATGCTCTTATACCACTTATAATGTCTCCTTGTGTTATCCTTTATGAATTAGGGAAAATCAACTCAATTAATCAATTGCAAGAGACTTATTTCCTCAATAATCTCAAATAATGCTTAAGGTAATAATAATAGACGTTTCTACCAATACACAAATGATGCTTATTACACAATGCAATTGATATTACTTATATGTTGATATTACAAGATATATGAAAACCAAAAATGGTTGCTATCTTTGATATGGCTTTAAAACATACGCAAGATGATTTGGTCCATTCAATATAATAATGATAAGATTATCTTGTTGTCTCAGATATGAAATATTGATAAATATGAAAAGAAGATCTTTATTGTCTCATTGAGTTCACTTGATGTAAATCTTTGTTTGGTATATCAATGTAAAATTGCAATGTACTTGTTGTCATTATTGTTGTGTCTGTTCTTGATCCTTAAACGTAAGCAGTAATGATTCCAAATATCACTTATAACGATATGATGGTCAGTTGTTCCTTATATGTCTTTATGAATATGTAGAGGTATATGATGATATCACTTACAGTGATATGTTGTTGTCCCTAATATGAAAGTATATACTGGCAACAATAATTAATGGTGTTGTTACCAATATGACTGTGTAAGCTTGCAACAATGGTGTTGTTCTTTCTAATTTAGATCTTATTGTATATGCAACCAATTATTGACACTTGGTCAAACGCTCAACTAGAGTTATCCAATAAGGATGAGAATAAGAAAATAAACTAATTTGAGGATTAATAGAATAAATTTGATTTCTATTATATATATTGTAAACTTGGAGGGTAAACATCCTTTAGTGGTGAAGATACATATCCCCTTAATCACCTCTTGTTATAAATAATGATTAATGCTTCTAAATCACATATTTTTTTATCATTATTGGTTGTGTTCTAATCATTATTATTATTTGTAATTACTTTCTTCATCGTATCACTCCAAGAATTATACAGATTGGTCTATTATGCAAATCGCACCCCTTTATAGGAAATCAAGTTATTAATCAACAGTGGCTTATTAAGGTCTTTAACAAAACCGTTAGTTATTTATTCTTCAAGCCTTAATTGGATCTTTAATCCTAGACCAATGACGATGATAGTGAGAAAATTGTATATCTCTATATGGTTGATTCCTAAAACTACTCTATTTGAAACCTTATGACAATGATAACAAGGAATGGATGTATGTATGTTTGATGAGGCATTGATTTGTGTTGCCTTCATGATATTCTTGACTATCGACCATACCTTCTTCATGTTATCTTGATGATGATGTTGAAACATTATCTTATGAACATGTCTGATTATGGATCTATTATTGGTTATGTTGATCGTATTTCAGCAACTTCATTAATGGTAGAGTCGTGATCCATATATATATATATATATATATATATAAAAGATGGATTAAGGTCATCATACTTGACATCATGTACTTGGTGTGTTGCATGATTGTGAAGCCTTCTTTATATATATATAAGATGGATTAAGGTCATCATACTTGACATCATGTACTTGGTGTGTTGCATGATTGTGAAGTCTTCTTTCCTTGATGGATTGATCGCACATCACTTCCTGAATTAATTACATCTTGATCTACTATGCTTCTCTTGGAGGCTTGATAGGAAAATCATGAAGTCTTATGAAATAAGATGGTTTTGGGTGCCTGTAAGAAGTTGAGTCCACTTTTTGGCCAAAAAGCGGAAGTGTTTTCCTTGTTTTATAGAATTCGTCTTGTTTGACCTAAAAAGTTGAAGTACTTAAAGAATGAATATTGAAAAAAGTCAGTAGTAGAAAATGCAGTGTTCAAAGTGTAGTTTCCAAATATGTAATTTATTTTAATACCCAGATGATAGAAATTAATTTTGAATAGGCATTTCTAAAACCTATAGTTTAAAAGTCACCTTTCCAGGACCATACCATGCTTGTGTATGACAAACATGATTTGACTTAAATGAAAGTATTTTTTAAAATCCTTTTGGGAAAATATTTGTAACTCACCTTTGATGAGGATATTTTTTTGTAATTTTTTTCAAAAATTTTTTAGTCAATTTTTTACTAGGTATAATTGTTGTTTTGAAAAACCCTCGTGTATGGCAAGCATAACTTGACCTAAATTTAACATTTTTTGATTTTTTTTTTTTTAAACTATATAAAATATTCTCTAGTTTGATGTCATATAAATATTTTTTCAAAAAAATTAAAACCAAAAAAGTTATTAAAAAAATAAGAAACACTGTTATTTCATGTTTATGGACCTCTTTCATATAATTATATTAAAAATAAAAAATATAATCCAACTTTATAAAAAATATATATATTTGGAATCTAGACAATCTCTTCTATAATGGACTTTAATTTCTTCAAAAAAATTTGCAGAAAAGGTCTTCAGATATATGTCCAAAGTTAGTATTTTGTATGGACACTGACATGGCCTTCAAGTTGTAGCTCAAACTAGTCAAAGGCTAAGGGTCAGCTCCCCGGGCCTTTTTCCAAAGTGAAATCCGAAGCAAAAATCAATGCTGGAATTCAATTTTTTTACCTACCCTTTAATCCTAGCCGACCATTTATCTTTACACCTCTGAATCTTATCCCTCCATTTCTTACAGTGTTCTCTATATAAGAGGATTCTCTCTTCCTTTTCAACCCTAATCAATGTGTCTAAACACTCATATGCAATCAAGCCTTCTTATGATCAAGCTATCAACCACAATCCGTTCTTTGTTGAGCTCTTGTGCACACACGAAATCTGAGAGCAAATATAATAAACAAGATCAATGAAGATAGGACAAAATGGAGATTAAAACCCCACTTGACATGTGAATGGCAATATTGCTTTATTTTGTTGATTTGCATGATCTTAGGTATCTCTATTGGTATTGGTGAATGTTTCATTGTAGGACCTAGATTGTTTGTGGTTGGATCTTTATGGTTTTACAATAGTTTATCATCACTTTTCACTGTATACATTTTGGCACACCTAGTGGGACATGGATTTTTGTTAGATCAGAAGTACTCAATCCAAAGTTCAGTTTTTTTGGAGCATATTTGAATTTGCTATGATTTTTTCATAAAAAAATAATTTTGGGAGCAAATTAGCGATTTTTTCGGATTCTATTACATTTCTATAAAGGTCATTGAATTCTACAGGGGGTCTATTTTTGTGATTTTAATTTTGATGCAAAATAATTCGTAAAAAATTAGATCTTTGGAAATAAGGGTTTGGTAATAATTTGATCAAATCTCACAAAGGGCTTGGATTTTTTTTTTGTAGGTTGGGGACAGTATCAGAAGTACTCAGTCTAAAATTCAGATTTTTTGGAGCATATTTGATTTTTTTATGATTTTTTATAAAAAAATAATTTTGGGAGCAAATTAGGGAATTTTTCGGATTTTATTTATATTTCTGCAAAGGTCAAAGAATTATACAGGGGGTCTATTTTTTGTGATTTTAATTTTAATGCAAAATAATTTGTAAAAAATAGATCTTTAAAAATTATAGTTTTGAAATGATTTGATCATACCTCACAAACTGCTTGAAATTTTTGCATCAATTTTTTTTTTGTAGGTTTGGAATGGTATCAAGATTTCTCAGTCCAAAATTCAGATTTTTTGGATCAAGTTTGATTTTTTTATGATTTTTCATTAAAAAATAATTTTGGGAGCAAATTAGCATTTTTTTTTGGATTTTCTTACATTTATGGAAATGTCTTGAAATTATACAGGTGTTCTGTTCTTTGTGATTTTAATTTTGATGCAAAAGAACTCATGGAAAATCAGATTTTTTGATTTGTCAAAAAATGTGTTGTCGAAGGCCCCATTTTCACATTTGGATTTGGATTTTCTAAAATTAACCTAACAAGTGTGCTTGCAGGTGGGGTTAATTTATCAAAACTACTAATCATTTATTGTAGGGGTAATCTAGGTGTGTGTCTTTGAATTTTTAGTCTAATTAGGGTCACATCTACTTTTCATTTGGGGGTAAAGAAATTATTTGAAGTGTTTGGTGCACTTTGCACATTTTATGTTTATAACCCTAGAGTTGATAATAAAAGTATCCTCTCCCCTTGCCTTCCATTGGACCTTGGGTGCAAGAGAAATTGTTATCATCCTCTATTTAGGTAGGAGGGCTTGCCTCCTGAGTAGCCCATAAGGCCAAGTGAGAGGGAATGACCCAAGTGGTATCAAGCTAAAGCCAATCTCTTCCGAACCACTATAAATAAAAGTGTTTGTGATGAAAGTTGCAAGAAACGAGTGTTACATGTTGCCATAATGGAATTATGAATCCCTCAGTGTCTGTGTGACATGTAAAACCTTGTGGAGTGTAACCTCTACAAGACTAAGAAACCTTCCTTAACAGAGCGTAACATGTGGCTAATTATGGCCACTCGAACGGATGTCTTTACTTAAAACCCCTTGTTTTAGAAGCCAAAAACCTTCTAAATGTTGGTACAGGAGGTCGAACCTCTGATGCCGTCTCACAATCTTATGGTTCTTAGTAGAGATACAAAGTTCGCCATGAGGAGTTTTCACGGGGACTGGTGCTTGGCTGCTGGTGCAGGATCACCCTTCCAAGCTCTTCCTCCTTCTTTTTTGTTGTTGGTGTAATGCTACTTTTGAAGCCATTGTATATAAAATAAAGAGCCATGTGCTCATTGGTCATAGTTAAGGTCCTAGTTGAGTTCTTAGGGTCTCAAGTAAAGATTGTGATTTTCTTGAAATTTGAGGGTATGTGTGCCTTTGAGGTGTTTAGGGGTCCTTCCTAGCATGGTGGTGTCCTTAGGTATGCCCAATGTGGGTCTAGGAGTCAAGAAAAGCAACATTGGGAAAGTTGCTTAAAAGTTGCATGACAACTTTTAAAAGTTGTCAAGCAACTTTTCCACCATGAGGTCAAAATCTTTAATGTAGCATGGACAACCTTAATATGGGAACACAGACCGAGGCAAAGGTAGTATAAGTAATTTCAAACCCTAAGTTAATGGGTTGGATGTCAGACATTGTACAGCCCAAGCAAACTGATTGACTGTGACTGCAATTTTGTTGCCAGTCAGCACAAATGGAGTAAAGAAAGATCACTAATGGATTGATTTGCATGCAAACCTATGTGGAGTGTCTCATATGGTGTAATTACTCTCATTTTGAACATTTAGATTAGGTTTTGATTTGTAAGGGAGGTGTGTTTGTAATTATTTTGTGAATTTGCTCCTTACTGTCCAGTTTTGGACTGGTTTGTGTAAACAGTTGCATAACTCCATTCCCCATTGTGGAACCACCATGAAACCATGGGGAATGAGAGTGAAAACCTTGTACTATACTGCAAAACAAGCAGGGCCCTTGAAAATGCAAGGAGGCCATCAAAAGACCCAATCCTAGGCGAGACTGAACAGTGCCCGACTAGGAAGGGTTAAGTTGCAGAGGTCTTGGAGAGCAAGGTTGGTAAGAGGAGAGTGCACCCTTTGGAGGAGGTGTAGAGGAGTGTGTGAAGCACCACTGGTGTGAAGGAGGAGCCTCCACCAATCCAGACAAGGTGGCTAAAACACAAAACATTCACTATGACCCAGGTAGACCTCAAAAACCCTCACAAAACCCTTAAAAACCCCAAAATTCGCCCTAGGCACTGTACGACCACTTGGAGGCCCAAAACCAGAGAAATCTTTGAGCCCTTGCCAAATGAATGGTAGTCCATTTTGGGAGTTTGGGTTGTTTGTGCATCGTTTGTGAGAGGGAGCCCTAAAGGACCGGGTAGGAGGCTTAATTGGTCAAAATCCTTGTAGCCCTATTTTGAAGGCAAAAACACAAAATAGTGAAATCGGTAAGGGGTTGAAAGCCTGAAACCTCTTGGGGGCACATGGATGGGTGGAAAAACCTTGTTAGAGACCTGACCTATCCTTGCTAAGACCTTGGAAGGTGTGGAACAAGCCAAGCCCTTGTTACCCATAGTAAGGGGTTTTGAGTCTCATGAGTAGGTGAGACCTTAGGAGCAGCATTGCAACTCATTGGTGGGTGGATTGGGTAGGGTCAGGGGATTCCTCAAGAAAGGGAAGTCCTAGAGACCCTAGGGTATGAAGAGAACACCAGGTGATCCAAGGAAAGGATCCAAGAGCATAGACTAGGCTAGTCTATCCCATACCCCATCCCATCAGATTGGTATTAGAGCCCAGTTAAAGATTTGTTGGACTGTGTATGTCTCTATATACTAGTGAATCGGTAGGGGAGAGAAGAATGGTCACTAATGCAGAGCTGGCTAGGGAGGTAGAAGAGAAGAAGGAGAAGAATAGACTCCTTGAAGAAGCTATGAGTGAGATAAGGGATAAACTGCAGGAAGTGGTGGATCAGAGGACACAAGGACCTTGGGGAGAAGACACCAAGGATAAAGGCAAGAAAACCATTGACATAGATGACATTATACTGGAACCAGATCCCTTGTTTAATGAAGAACCATTTGTGAAGGCTATTAAGGCTTTGAACACCAAAGCTTTTGAAGGATTGCCACTTTTCAGTGGAAGGATGGACATTGACACTGTCATGGAATGGATTGAGGGCATGGAAAACCACTTTGAGTGTGAGGGAGTGACAGAGGCTCAGAAGGTTAAGGTTGCCAAATCAAGATTGAGGGGAGCAACTTTGACTTGGTGGAAGTACCCGCAAGAAGAGAGAGTTAGCATGGGGAAGCTACCTATTGCCAATTGGAAGGCCATGGTAAGTAAGATCAAAGAGAACTACTTACCAGAGGATTATGAAGTCCAACTTCATAAGAAGAGATAGGGTTTGAAGCAAAAAGACCTTGATGTGACCTCCTACACCGAAGAATTTCAAAAAATTTGTCTTAGATCTAAAGTCCAAGAAGATGAATCTATTAAGGTGGCTAGGTATCTAAGCGGCCTAAAGTGGAACATTCAAGAGAAGATAAGCCTATGGACTCCTACTACTGTTCAAAAATGTCATCAACTTGCTTTCAAGGTAGAAGAGAGGAAAAAAAGGAAAGGAGACTCCAATAACAGGGGTAGAGGCAGAGGTAGAGAACAAATGAACCACCGGGGTGGTTACCAAAGCAAGGCAAATGAGCAGAGGAACCAAGGAGAAGCCAAGTTGACTGAACATGGCAGTGAAACCAATCTTAGAGGGGGCCATTCTAGAGGAAGAGGTGCACAAGGTGGTCCAAGTAGGGGTAGAGGTATCGGCAGAGGTAACTCCTACTTTGCAACTATGAAGTGTTACAATTGTGGACAATTGGGACACCCGACATATAGATGCCCTGACAAGCCTACCTCATCAAACAGTGGAAAGAGGGTTGCTTATGCACATGAAGACTCTTCAAGTAGCAAGACACCTGAAGTGGACCATATTGAATCAGAGACTAGAGAAAATATGATGTTCAATAGGGTCTTGATAAGACAGCCAGTCAAGAATGAACCTAAGCATAGGAGAGCATTGTTTAGGGTGAGATGCAAGATCCTTGGTAAAGTTTGCAAGGTGATAGTTGATTCAGGGTCAACTGATAACATAATATCAGAAGAGGCAGTTAGGAAGTTGAAACTTACAAGGATACCACACACTAACCCATATAAGGTGACATGGTTGAACCATGAGCAGAGTGTGCTAGTCAATGAACAAACTTGGGTAGAGTTTTCTATTGGAGGATACAAGGATAAGATCCTTTGTGATGTGTCACCTATGGATACCTGTCACCTATTACTAGGTAGACCCTGGAAATTTGACAGGAAGGTGATCTATGATGGAGAGGAGAACTCTATTTCATTCAAGAAGGACAACAAGACCTTTAAGATTCAGTCTTTGACAGAGCATGAAGAGGGAACTTCAAGGACACCTAGTGTCTTATTGGCTACTGGTAAAGAGTTCTTAAACTTGTTACATGAGGAGGAGATATTGAAGTGTGCCATATTTGTGAAACCAAAGGAGGAAGAAGACAAGTTGCAGGCAGAGGTACCCAAGGAGGTGAAACACATGTTGCAAGAGTATAAGGACATAGTGAGTGATGGAGCACCTGCAACACTCCCACCAAGAAGGTCTATAAGCCATCAAATAGACTTTTTTCCCGGAGCATCCCTACCTAACAAAGCAACATATAAGCTCACACCTGATCAGAATAAGGAAGTAGCAAGGCAAGTGCAAGAGTTATTGGAACAAGGACTGATTAAGAAGAGCATCAGCCCATGTGCAGTCCAGGTAGTGCTAGCATCAAAGAAGGGAGGCAAGTGGAGACTTTGCACTGATTCAAAGGCAATCAATAGGATCACCACAAGGTATATGTTTCCTATTCCTAGAATAGAGGATTTGATGGACTGTTTAGGAGGTGCTATGTATTTCACCAAGTTGGACCTTAAAAGTGGTTATCACCAGATTAGAATTAAGGAGGGTGATGAGTGGAAGATTGCTTTCAAAACCACAGAAGGATTGTATGAATGGCTTGTGATGCCATTTGGACTCACCAATTCCCCGAGCACCTTCATGAGATTGATGAATGAGGTGTTAAAAGATTTCACAGGTAGATTTGTGGTGGTGTACCTAGATGACATTCTCATCTATAGCAGAACCAAAGAGGAGAACCTTGAGCATTTGAGGTTAGTCTTAGAGAGGTTGCATGAGGAGAAGTTGTCCATCAACCTAGAGAAGTGTGACTTCTTGAAGCAAGAGCTGGTCTACTTAGGATTTGTGGTGTCTAAGGGAACCTTGAAGATGGATCCAAGCAAAGTGGAGGCAATCTTGAATTGGCCTGCACCTAGAACAGGGACTGAAGTTAGGAGTTTCCATGGATTAGCTCAATTCTATAGAAAGTTTGTGAGGAAATTCAGTGGCATATGTGCACCAGTCCTTGACACCATAAAAGGAGGCCTTAAAACTAAGTTTAAATGGATTGAGCAGGCTGACAAAGAATTTCAATTGTTGAAGCAAGAAGTAGCCACAAAACCTATCCTTCTCCTACCCACTTTTGATAAGCTATTCACATTGGAGTGCGATGCAAGTGGAATTGTAGTAGGGGGTGTATTGAGTCAAGAGGGAAGACCTGTTGCATTTTACAGTGAGAAGCTTAATGAAGCAAAGAAGAAGTACTCAGCCTATGACCTAGAGTTGTATGCATTAGTGCAGTCTCTAAAGAAATGGAGGCATTACCTACTTCCAAAGGAATTTGTGGTGTTCGCAAACAACCAAGCATTGAGTTACATTAACACTCAAGAGAAGCTTAGCAATAGGCATTTGAAATGGATGGAATATCTCCAATCCTTCACCTTCACCATCAAGCATAAGAAGAGGCAACTCAACAAGGTGGCAAATGCATTAAGTAGGAAGTTGTTGACAGTTTGAGAACTACAGTTGCACAACATGGGAATAGAAGGTTTCAAGGACCTCTATGAAGGAGATGAAGACTTCTCATCAATTTACAAGGTTTGCAAGGAGTTTGAGAACCATTTCCATGGTGAGTATGTAGATTACACTCTCCAAAATGGTCTCTTGTTCAAGGGTAATCAGTTGTGTGTGCCAAGAGGTTCCATGAGAGAAAACCTCATCCAAGAGAAACACAATGGCAGTTTAAGTGGACACTTTGGAGTCAACAAAACCTTGGATTTAGTACAGAGATACTACCATTGGCCAAAGTTGCCAAGAGATGTGAAGAGGTATGTAAAGCAATGTGGTGTATGCCAAAGAGAAAAAGGAGGATCAAGCAATGCTAGTCTCTATCAACCATTACCGATCCCAAATAGGCCTTGGGAATGCATAAGTATGGACTTTGTAGTAGGACTTCCCAAGACAAAGACAGGTATGGACAACATCTATGTGGTAGTAGATAGATTTTCCAAGATGAGCCATTTCATACCATGTAGGACTACACATGATGCTAGCTATGTTGCACATCTCTTCTTCAAAGAGATTGTTAGAATTCATGGACTCCCTTTAAGAATTGTTTCAGATAGGGACAACAAGTTCATTGGCCATTTTTGGGAAAACATTATGGAGGAGACTAGGAACTAACTTGTCGTTTAGCTCAGCTTACCATCCTCAAACTGATGGTCAAACTAAAGTTATCAATAGGGTGTTAGACAATTTGTTGAGGTGTCTAACTAAGGAATATGGATAGACATGGGACCTAATCATTCCTCAAGTAGAGTATGCATATAATGAAAGTGTGAATAGAACCACTGGTAGAAGTCCTTTTAAGATTGTATATGTCAGACATCCAAGGGGAGTATGTGAGTTGAGAGACCTTGGTACTTTGGAAATGAAGAGTGGGCAAGCAGAGGACTTCACTCAAACCATCAAGGAAATCCAAGAGCAAGTCAAGAAAGCCATCCTCGAATCCACTCAAAAACTGAAAGCCAAAATGGATGAGAAAAGGAGAGAGGTTCAGTTCAAGGTGGGTGACTATGTGATGGTCCATTTGAGCAAAGCTAGGATGCAAAGTGGTAAGCCTACCAAACTGCAAATGAAGAGGGTAGGACCTTATAGAATTATGGAAAAATATGGTGAGAATGCTTACAAGGTTGACCTGCCTTCAGATTTGGCTATATCACCAGTCTTTAATGTTGCTGACCTGATTATGTACAGGGGTAAGATAGAAGGGCAGACTGAGAGCCAAGCCAAGGTACTGCAGGACCTAGATGTTAATGTCTTACCATAGGTGAAGAAGCCTATAGTAGAGGAGATCTTGGAATCCAGAGTAAAGAAGTCCACCAGACACTAGGTCTACATGGAACACTTGGTGAAGTGGGCAGGACAACCTGAGTCTGAAGCTACCTAGGTTGAAGAGAGCAGGTTCAAGACACTTGGCATAGACCCGACTCTCATCTCTTCTTCTATTTCTTAGTTGTGTGCAGAGGGGGAGTATGGTGCAGGAGCACCCTTCCAAGCTCTTCCTCCTTCTTTTTTTTATTGGTTTTATTCTTCTTTTGAAGCCATTGTATATAAAATAAAGAGCCATGTGCTCATTGGTCATAGTTAAGGTCCCAGTTGAGTTCTTAGGGTCTTAAGTCAAGATTGTGATTTTCTTGAAATTTGAGGGTATGTGTGCCTTTGAGGTGTTTAGGAGTCCTTCCTAGCATGGTGGTGTCCTTAGGTATGCCCATTGTGGGTCTAGGAGTCAAGAAAAGCAACATTGAGAAAGTTGCTCAAAAGTTGCAAAAGTTGCATGACAACTTTTAAAAGTTGTCAAGCAACTTTTCCACCATGAGGTCAAAATATTTAATGTAGCATGGAAAACCCTAATATGGGCACACAAACTGAGGCAAAGGTAGTATAAGTAATTACAAACCCTAAGTTAATGGGTTGGATGTCAGACATTGTACGGCCCAAGCAAACTGATTGACTGTGACTGCAATTTTGTTGCCAGTCGGCACAAATGGAGTAAAGAAAGATCACTAATGGATTGATTTGCATGAAAAACTATGTGGAGTGTCTTGTATGGTGTACTTACTCTCATTTTGAACATTTAGATTAGGTTTTGATTTGTAAGGGAGGTGTGTTTGTAATTATTTTGTGAAGTTGCTCCTTACTGTCCAGTTTTGGACTGGTTTGTGTAAATCGCTGCATAACTCCATTCCCATTGTGGAACCACCATGAAACCATGGGGAATGAGAGTTTAGACCTTGTAATATACTATAAAATAAGCAGGGCCCTTGAAAATGCAGGGAGGCAATCAAAAGACCCAATCCTAGGCAAGAATTAACAATGCCTGGCTAGGAAGGGTTAAGTTGCAGAGGTCTTGGAGAGCAAGGTTGGTCAGAGGAGAGTGCACCCTTTGGAGGAGGTGTAGAGGAGTGTGTGAAGCACCATTTGTGTGAAGGAGGAGCCTCCACCAATCCAGAAAAGGTGGCTAAAACACAAAACATTCACTGTGACCCAGGCAGACCTTAAAAACCCTCACAAAACCCTTAAAAACCCCAAAATTCGCCCTAGGCACTATACGGCCACTTGGAGGCCCAAAACCAGAGAAATATTTGAGCCCTTTCCAAATTAATGGTAGTCCATTTTTGGATTTTGGGTTATTTGTGCATCATTTGTGAGAGGGAGCCCTAAAGGATCGGGTAGGAGGCCTAATTGCTCAAAATCCTTGTAGCCCTATTTTGAAGGCAAAAACACAAAACAGTGAAATCGGTAAGGGGTTGAAAGCCTGAAACCTCTTGGGGGCACATGGATGGGTGGAAAAACCTTTTTAGAGACCTAACCTATCCTTTCTAAGACCTTGGAAGGTGTGGAACAAGCCAAGCCCTTATTAGCCATAGTAAGGGGTTTGGAGTCTCATGAGTAGGTGAGACCTTAGGAGCAGCATTGCAACTCATTGGTGGGTGGATTGGGCAAGGTCAGAGGATTCCTCAAGCAAGGGAAGTCCTAGAGACCCTAGGGTGTGAAGAGAACACCAAGTGATCCAAGGGAAGGATCCAAGAGCATAGACTAGGCTAGTCTATCCCATACCCTATCCCATCAGTTGCCCTAGAGAAGTGAGTGTCGTGGAGTGGATCCAGTGAGGTCAAATATATAAGTATCTGCTTTGAATAAGCATAGTTGGGAAACCAAATGAGATCCAACAACTATTGTCTTGGCTAGCCTTAGGATTTGTGCTTGCATGTTTTTATTTCTATGAGATTTTGCCAAGATCAAGGGCACAATGAAAAACACACAAAAGAGAGACAATAGTTTGACAAGAAAAAACTGAATTCTCATCAATATGCAAAAGTGATCAACTGGATTAACCAATACAATGAATATGGGCCTTCTTATATAGGCAGGGCGAAATGGATATGTGAGCACACAATCATTACATGTGGCCCAATGAAAAACAAGGGTAGGTAAGAAAATGTAGGGGTAGGTAGGAGAAATAATATAATATTCCACAAGAAGTGAATCACCCACCGAATGTGGAATGTAACAACAAGATAAGACCACAAAAGGTGGAATTTCTCCTACAAGCATCATCCCTATGTGCACACTTCTCAAAGTGTCTAAAATCCAAACTACGATGAGATGCATTATCCTAAGTCAACTAAAGTAAAGTGTAATTATATCCTATAAGAATAAATAATTACACCAACACCCCCCCTTAAGTGCAACTTAGGGGAATGAAGACTCAAGTCAAAAATGCAAGATGGGTCCCAACTATGAGGCCATGATAGGTACCCATGTACAATATGTTGGCATTCTGGTGTATTCTATATGACCAGTGAATGATATGGTTGCCATTGTTGGAAACATCATATTCCAAGTCTTCACAGTCTATCGACAATAAGTAGACCAGTATACTGAGGTTAACCGGCTAAGCGGTGTGTAGACAGGGTAAGCAGTGAGTAGACCTGCTCACAGGAGGACAACCGACACACAGGAGGTCAACCGACAAGCAGTGAGTAGACCGACACAGAAGAGGTCAATCAACTAAGTAGTGAACAAATCGGTATAAAGGAGGTAATCGTCTAGGTAGATTTTGATCGGTACACCGACAGTGTCTGAAACCAACAGACTTGGTAACATTCAGTTAACATCCAATTAAACCACCAGTCTTCTCCAGTCAACCAACGGACTTATCAGCATGAACGACTATTTTGACAGAGATTCTTGGAATGATTTCTAAAGAGTGATTTACGGCATGGTAACAAAATTTTGATTTGAATGTTTTGGAGGGAAATTTAGCTACAGAATCAAAGGCTAATAAATTCACTTAATTCATTTGGATGAGGTTGTTGTTCATGTCAAAAGAGATATAGAAAAGTGAACACAGGGGGAGAAGAACAGAGTGTAGAGACGAGGGACAGAGGACCGATAGAGTGAAGAGCTGAGGATCAGTAAATCAACAGAGTGTAGAGACGAAGGTATATTCAAAAAACCGGTGTTGTGCAGAGCAGACACAATCGGTGCAGATAGAGTAAGATTTTCAATGTGATCTGATCAAGCTATCAGTAGCCACTCTAGCAGATCATCTTTCTGTTTCTTTCTAACCACTACAACTAAAATCCCTTAATAGGGTGGACTTTAACAGGTCCCATTGTAAAAATCCCTTAATCGGGTGTCATCTTAATTGATGATCCTAAGACCTTTAACAAGGCTACCTTTAACAGGTTAAAGGCACTGACAGACCTTAATCAAAATCCCTTAACCGGGTGGCACCTAACAGTGTCTTTCTAATCTCCTAACAGGGATGGCTCCTCACCGGGCATACTCCACAAGAGTACAAATTTTGTGATTTCCTGCTCACACTGTGGTTTTCTCCCATTAGGGTTTCTACGAGATAAATCTTGTTGTCACTGTGTATCTTTTCATGCATGCATATTATTCTACAGTAATTATTTATATTGATGAATGTTAAGTTAGTGCAAACTTGAGTTAAAAGTTTTAATTGTGTAAAATCGTTAAAGTGTTGATTCACCCCTCCCCTCTCAGCACTGGTTGGGACTAACAATTGGTATCAGAGCTCTGGTCCTCTGAAGTAAAGCTTGACAGCTTGAGGATAAAGATCATGGAAGAATACCGGTATTAGAAGCAGATTGATGAAGCAAATGAAATTATTGCTCAGCTGAAAGAGAGACTGATAAAATCTCTTGTAAAAAGAAAGGAACTAGCTCAACAACCAAATGAGAGTTAGGACATCATAGATCAACTCTCTAAACATATTGGATATGAAGAAGCTGAAGAAGCAGTCTCAGATTTCATGGAAAAGAACAAGAAGCTAACTAAAGAAATCACATATCTCAAAAGAGAACATGAAAGTCAGGCCCTGAGGATGACTGAGATACTGGAAGCCAACAAAAGTGCTGATGAAAGAAAAAGAGAGGCAAAAGAAGCTTTGTCAAAAGATGAAAGATCCAAAAGGCTTGCTAAAGATGCCCTGAGAGAAAATGATGGAATCATGATTGAAAAAGATGAAGAAATTTGACTTCTCACTTAGGAGAATGAATACATACATAAGCATATGCATGACAACACAAGAAAAGGAGAAGATGATGAAAGAGATTGAACAACTCAAAAGTGAGTTGAAAGCTGAAAAGAGAGAAATGAGAAGTTGAGGAAATTCAATGAAAGCTTTGAGAAGATAGATAAATAGTTGAAGGCTCAGAGAAGAACAAAGGAAACAACCGGTCTTGGTTACTGCGGTACAGGTCCTATGGAAACTGGAAAGTCATCTAAATCCAAAAAGATAAAAGATGATAGAAGAAATCATTTAGAAGTGAAAGGTATGAAGTTTCCCAAATCTTCTTGTAATCATTGTGGTAAACTGGGTCATAAGTCTGATGTCTGCAGAAATAAACCAGTTAGTCAAAAGAAGATTTTCACCTTTGATGGTTACTGCCATAATTATCATAAGTATGGCCACACTGCTTATGAGTGTAGATCTCAATCTAGCAGTATGTCAAATAGAAGAAGATTTAATGGACATTTCTTTACATGCAATAAGTTTAGACACAAATATGAAGAATGCAGGTTCAAGTCAAATGTATCAAGATCACCATTCAAACTGGTTAGTCCTAATAAAAGGAGTAATCAATTTAATGCCCCCTGTTCCACGTGTGGTAATTTTGGTCATGTTGCAGAAAATTGCAGAATGAGAATGAGCCAAAGAAATAATTCAGGACCATGGAGGACAACTGGTACGGCATGTTTCAATTGCCATAAGATCGGTCACTTAGTAAGAGAATGCAGGAACCAATCCTATAACCGTTATGAAGACAAGAACCGGTTTAGCAAGAAGAAAGAGCAAAATGACCTGAAAGGAAAGAAGACAATTGAAGAAGTAGAAATGAAATGAAAAGAACATGGATCAAGAAGGAAGTAAGAAAGAAAAGAAGGAGAAGGTCATTCTGAAACCAAGTCATCATCCATTGGTGATGAGAGTTCCTCTTCTAACTAGGCATACCGATGCTCAGGGGGAGCACATATGATAAGATTACTTTTGAATCCTCTTAACAAATATAAGGTTATGTCTATCTGCATAGTTGAGATGCATAAAAGCTAGTCTAAAAGTTATTGGTTGAAGAATGTCTTGTGAGTTAGTTTTTTGTGTATCGGTATTAGTAACAAACAACCGATAAATGGTAAATCGGTGTACCTTAATTTCTAAGTTTTTAAAATAACCATTGTATCATAACACCAATAAATCTCAATGGATAAATAAGGAAATGTCAACACATTTTCATTTACCCTGATTTCTTGTGAACTTTCTCGAGCTCTTGTGCGATCAAAAGCGATTGAAATCTTGCTAGTAATATTTGTACAAAAAGTTCAAGCAGAGTGATAGTGGTTTTTGATATTTTTGAGGAGAAGGTATTCAAACCCCATTTGAGAAAAGCTTGTTTGAAGGTCATCATGGCAGCGCCTATATCAACTCTTGTGTTGGTTGGAAGCTATCAAAGAACCCCAACCCGAGTTCAAGCTACATCCAATGAAAGCCAATGAGATCGACATGACCAGTGCCTTATCATCTATGCCCTCTAGTGTATTATTGGTTGAAGACATTCACTCCATCCATTTCAAGCTCTAAGAATTTGGAGACAAATTCATTCGAAATGAATTTAAAGGGTTATGTGTTAATGATCAGTTGAAGGCATAATATCTACCATTGAAGACCAAGGGTTTGTCTAATGCTGTCAATTTTCTTGATCAGTTTCATGCCGACTGGGTTAGGTATGTATTGAGCAGAGCTCATGATCAATTCTTGTGGCTGGAAACTCAAGCACCAATCAAGATCACAAAGGATGTGATTCGAAGAGTTACAGGGTTTAGTGCAACCGGTGAAGCATTAACCCTAAGAACAATTTCATCAACTAAAGTCACTAGGTTAACCAAATCCAAATGTGACAGTAGAGCAATGACAATCACTCATATTAAGGATGATGAAGTAAGATTTGCTTCTGCAGTGCTGGGTTATAGGGTTTACGAATCAAGCCGGATAAATAGTGTACTGAGTGGTGTCATACATGCTGCCTATCGAATCATCAAGGAGGATGCTTCATATGACATCTGTGAGATGATCAGAAGCCAATTTCTGGTAAACATGGAGAGAATCAAGAAGGAAAAGAACTAGTCTTTCAAATATGGGTCACTACTGGTATGTATATTTTTCTATGTGCAAAACTTATTTCCCTTTAAGGGTAATATAGTATGGCCTGAAGAAAAACCTATCATGGTTCATATAGGTGAGATGATTAGGGATATAGGAGATAGGTTTGGTGAAACAATGTGGGGATACTTTAAGTAATTTCAAATTAGGATGCACAAAAGGGAAATAATTCTAGCTGGTATAGTGCAGAAATACAAAGACAACATTTGCTTTCTTGTAGACACGGATTGTTGTATCATTCAAGAGGTTCAACCCATAACCTTTTGGGTTCCACCTATGGGCTATGAGGTTGCAACAAACATTGTTAAAATAAATGTCAATATGCTACTGTCCAAACCAGTAGACTCGAAGGAAAAGAGATTTGGAACCTGTGAGGAGGCAAGCTCCAAAATAAAATAGGAACTTCAGGTGCCAATCATGAAAAGAAAAGTAAGAAGAATGATTGATACTCTAAACAATAAATATGGAGGCGAAGCATCCGGTGCCACTACCTCCACCGGTGCTAGGGTACAATTAGGGATCAACCCTAATAAAGATGAAGAATTAACAAGTGAAAAGAAGAAAGTGTCAAAGACAAAACCCAAGGGGACTACAACAACCAAGCTTGCAACATATACAAAAGAAAAGGATTTAGGTACTCTTGTATCTTCCCCAAGTAAAGATAGACCAGTAGGAGTGACTTATACCAGAAAGAAGAAGAGTCAAGGAAAAGCTGATACAAAGCTCAAAAAGGATGAGAAAGAGGGTGATATCACTGACACTTAATCAGATGTGGGAATTAAAGAGGTTAGAAGAAGTGGAAGAAACAAAGCCCCAACAATTTATGAATTGGTCCATGGGATCAAAGAATTTGGAGGCTTGTCTGGTGTTGGGAAAACATATTCCCTCAGTAATGAAGAAGACAAAAGGAAAATTGAAGAAGCCTTGATCTGGAACTTGCACAAGTTTTGTAGGACTCCCAGTGAATTATATGGATTAATACCATTAATACCATCATATTTGCAAGATCAAATTGAAAGGAGATGGAAAACAACTCTGGCTATTTAGAAAGAACACAAAATAAAAGCACTTATGAAATGCAACATGATTTTGACCTTGATCAAGCTTCACTAGTGGCTGAAGCATGCATTCAACATTTCAAGATAAGAAATAGAATTGGGAGAGTGGCAGTAGGTGAAGTTGAAGTAGTTCGCGAAGAAGGTGTTGCCTCAGGGAAGAAAATCATGAATCAGCAAAAGGAAGCTAGAGAAGAAATAGCAAAGGAAACAAAACAGGACCAAGGTGCAGCTGTCATTGACAAGGAAACAGGTAAAGAAAAAGACTCTACTGAAGGTTTTGATGTCTTCTCAGTTAATGAGATCATAGGAAATGTTGTGTCAGACGTTCCCAATTTGACAAAGGATGTTGAGCAACTGGTTCACACTACACTGGTGAAGGAAGTTGATCAAACTAAGCTTCCCGATTAAGATGAAGTGATAATTGAAGACATTCCTTATGAGGACACACCTCACAAAACTTCATTTACACCAAATCCTATTATGTCAAAAGAAGGCAAATGGGAAGAGAAGAAAGTAGAGGATAAGAAAGCAATGATGGTTACTTCTCTGATAAAGAGGAAGTTAGACTTAGAAAATGAAAGTGAAAATAAGAAGGTAAAAATCATCACCATAGCTAGTTAAGAGGTTGAGACTGCAGAAAAGGAAGATGAACCAGAGGAGGAAGAAGAGGGAGAATCGGTCATTGATATAAAGAAAATGACTCCCAAGAAGTTGATGAAAGTCTCAGAAAAACTAAAAATTCAAGA
Organism: Cryptomeria japonica; assembly: GCF_030272615.1. NCBI lineage: Eukaryota > Viridiplantae > Streptophyta > Pinopsida > Cupressales > Cupressaceae > Cryptomeria > Cryptomeria japonica. The sequence continues at coordinate 695,886,556 of NC_081415.1, read as the reverse complement.
TGAAAAGGCTAAATTAAGAGCAAAGAAAAAGAAGGCAAGAATTCTCAATTCTGCCAAGACAATTCTCTCTAGCCTAATTCCTGACATTGATGTTGATGATACTGCCCCCATTATTGGTCACTTGAATACTCTTGTTACATCAATCAGTTCAGAGGAAACCGATCTGGAGAAGGTTGCAGTAAGGCAATATGAATCAAAGAGAGGAGAAAATTTAATGAAACAATATCAGTTGGAAAAGTTGCCCTCTCCACCCGAACATAAGAAGTCAAAAATATAATTCTGGAAGTTGGTCAATTACTAGTCAAATATTCAAGTTTTACTGATTTAATTAGAGATCTAGAAGACAAAAGAAATCAGACTCAAAAAGAAATTCAAGATCTGATAAGCTCTTTTGATCCTCTTACCAGTTCAGCATCAACTTTTACTAGCAAGGTCAAAAGGTTGAAAGAAGAAGAGGACAAACGAGGTCTTAGTTTGTTAGAGCTATAGTGCTATTTGGCACCAATTATTGACTTCATGCAAATGAATATTAAAGAAGCAGACCACCTCATAAGTGAACCTGACTGCAAGACAATTGATGATATGGAGGTTTTTATTGTAGTTATTCATGGACACTTTACCACCATGAAATAGGTAAAATCTTCATGGGAATCCTCTTTGAAAGTAGCTCAATAAAATTTCAAGGAGCTTTTTTCTTTACTTTGACAAATTATTTTGTGTAGTCTTTTCCATTGATAGCAAAAGGGGGAGTTTTGGAAATTTGTATATTGTGAGTTACAGGGATCGGAAACAGGGACCAAAACAGACACATTAATGTAGTATTTGCCACCAATGCCAAAGGGGGAGTTTGTTGGCATTCTGGTGCATTTTGTATGACCAATGAATTCTATGGTTGTCATTGTTGGCAACATCATCTTCCAAGTCTTCACAATCTATCGACAGTAAGTAGACCAATATACTAAGGTTGACTAACTAAGAAATGTGTAGACAGGGTAAGCAGTGAGTAGACCTACACACAGGAGGACAACCGACACACAGGAGGTCAACTGACAAGCAGTGAGTAGACCGACACAGAAGAGGTCAACCGGCTAAGCAGTGAACAAATCGATATAAAGGAGGTAATCGACTAGGTATATTTTGATCGGTACATCGACAAAGTCTATAACCGACAGACTTGGTAACATTCAGTTAACATCTAGTTAAACCGATAGTCTTCTCTAGTCAACCAACGAACTTATTGGCATGAACGACTATTTTGATAGATTTTCTTGGAACGATATATGGAGAGTGATTTATGGCATGGTAACAAAATTTTGAATCGAATGTTTTGGAGGGAAATTTGACGACAAAATCAAAGGCTAATAAATTCACTTAATTCATTTAGATGAGGTTGTTGTTCATGTGAAAAGAGACATGGAAAGGAGAACACAAGGGGAATAGAATAGAGTGTAGAGCCGAGGGATAGAGGATCAACAAAGTGAGGAGCTGAGGATCAGTAAATCGGCACGGTGCAAAGCCGAAGGTATATTCAGAAAACCGGTGTTGTGCAGAGCAGACAAAATCGATGCAGATAGAGTATGATTTTCAATGTGATCTGATGAAGCTATCAGTAGCCACTCTAGCATATCATCTTTCTATTTCTTTCTAACCTTTGCAACTAAAATCCCTTAATAGGGTGGACTTTAACAGGTCCCATTGTAAAAATCCCTTAATCGGCTTTCATCTTAATTGATGATCCTAAGACCTTTAACAAAGCTACCTTTAATAGGGTAAAGGCACCAACAGGCCTTAATCAAAATCCCTAAATTGGGTGGCACCTAATAGTGTCTTTGTAATCTCCTAACAGGGAAGGCTCCTCACCGAGCATACTCTAGAAAAGTACAAATTTTGTGAGTTGTTTCTCACACCATGGTTTTCTCCCATTAGGGTTTCCACGAGATAAATCTTGTTGTCACTGTGTATCTTTTCATGCATGCATATTCTTCTACAATAATTATTTATATTGATGAATGTTAAGTTAGTGCAAACTTGAGTGTAAAACCGGTAAAGTGTTGATTCACCCCTCCCCTCTCAGTGCCGGTTAGGAATAACAATAATATGAAAATGCAAGCAAACCTATGCAATGCAATCTCTCACAAATGGAGAAAGGGAGAAAACCCAGTGGGACAAAAACTCCCCTCGAAAAGAGAGATATATGTACAAAGAGACTCTCGAAGAAGAAGGACAAAACCTCAAAGAGGAAAAAGTCCCCCCCATAAGAGAGGAAGGAGAAGTCAGATGACCCCCCTAATGAAACATCTTGCACCCCTAAGAGAGCTCGCAACTTTTGATACTTACTCTCAGTCTGCTCCGCTGTAGGCTCTTGAATCAACTCCTGAATTTAGTGCACATGAATATCGATGTGTTTGATCCACTGATGCTGGATTGGATTCCATGGGATCGCAATAGCACTTTGATTGTCATAATGCAGAACTGTCAGTTGTGGAGTGGAGAACCCAAACTCTATGAGAATATGTTGAAGCTAAATAACCTTAGTCACTACGTTAACAACCCCTCGATACTCAGCCTCAGTCGATGAGAGAGAAATAGCATGTTGCTTCCTGCTCTGCCAACAAATGGGGCCCGAACTAAGGTGGAAGTTGTAAATGGAAGTAGAGTTACGATCATCAAGATCGCCAACCCAATCAGAGTGTGTATCCAACCAAGTGAAGTAATGTGCCTACTACATAGTGGATCCCATAATGTTGTGTACCCTGGATGTAGTGTAAGATGCCTTTGGCGGCTTTCCAATGAAGCTCATGTGGTTCCTGCATAAAGCAGGAAACCATGCCAACCACAAATGAAATGTCAGGGTGTGTGTTAGTCAAGTAGATGAGACTACCCACAAGTTGATGATGCAATGTGGCATCAACCAGTGGAGAAGAGAACTTAGCCTCAAGTTTGAATCCTAAAAGAAAAGGAGTCAATGCAGGCTTACAATCAGCCATATGAAAGCGTGCAAGTAGATTAAGAGAATACTTGGGCTACAAAAGTGTAATCTCGTAAGGTGACTGTGAAATCTCTATCCCGAGAAATTAGTGCAAAAAACCAAAGTCAGTCATAGAAAATCTATCATGCAAAGCAGATTTGACACTGCTAATGATGGATGAGGTGCTCCCTGTAATGATCAAGTCATCAACATAGAGCACAAGTATCAAGTGTGAGTCATCCTGTCGCAAAATATAGACATTTAGATCAGAAAGACACCTGGTGAACCCTGTTGAGAGAAGAAAGGAATCCATCTTGGCATACCAAGCCCTAGGGGCATGCTTAAGGCCATAGATTGATTTCCTCAGTTGGAAAACCAATGAAGAATCCTAGATGAAACCCTGTGGCTGCTCCATATATATCTCCTCATCAAGATCCCCATGAAGAAAAACACTCTTCACATCCATCTAATGTACATTCCAACTATGAGTTGCAGCAATAGAAAGTGTCAAGAGAATGGAATTCATCTTGGATATGGGTGCAAAGGTCTCAGTATAGTCAACACTTGGAACCTGGAACCTGGAACCTGTGAGAAACCTTTTGCAACAAGTCGAACCTTATAATTATCCACATTACCATCCACTGCAAACTTGGTCTGATAGATCCACTTACATCGAACCATCTTTCTCCCCTTAGGGAGAGGGACTAACTCCCAAGTGTTGTTCCTCATCAAGGAACTATACTCTTCCTCCATAGCTTGGTCCCACTCGGGAACCCCTGATGCTTCTTGAAATGTCTGTGGATCAGAAGTGGTAGAAATGTATGCATGTGGAAGGTCCTAATGCTATGATCAAGTCCTCTATGTATCTGAAGGATCCCCAACAAGAGAACCCACTGACTCAAGTTTCTATCAAGCCCAACAAGGTCTAGGTGGAGGTGGAGGACAAGGCTCCTCAACTTCTAGTGGACCCTACGGAGGGGTAACCGTGTGAGTTATAGTTGAAGGAGTCTCATCATTTGAATCACTCTCATCACAATCCATAATGGAGGAATGTGGAGGAGGAAGTGAGGCTAAGCTAGGAGAGCTTTCCTCAAAATGAACACTCCTCTCAATAAACATCTCATGTGTCTCTAGATCCATCAATCGATATGCCTTAACACCCTTGGGATATCCAACAAAAATACAAGGCCTACTCTAAGGTTCCAATACCTTGCATTTCTGTGGAGGAATGTGAGCCCATGCTGGACACCCAAAGACTCTAAAATGTCTGACAATCAGTTTCCTACAAACCCAAGCCTCAAAATGAGTGATACCCTTCAAATATTTGTGAGGAACCTAATTTTGGATGTGTGTGGCACAACTGATAGTCTCTGCCCAAAAGGCAAGATCAAGAGAACGTGCATGTATCATATAGCTAGCCATATCCTTGAGAGTTCTATTTGTAGACACCTACAATTGTCCAGTCTAATTAAATAAATATTTTATTTATTTAATTACTTTAGCCTAATTCTTCTTTTAATTAAATAAATCTTTATTTGTTTAATTAATTCATTTATCCTCTTCTAGCCTTATTTCTCATTTAAATAAATATTTTTATTTATTTAAATAATACTTTTCCCAAATTAAATAAATATTTCATTTATTTAATTGATCCTATTTCCTCGATTAATTAAATAAATCTTTATTTATTTAATTAATTCATTAGCCTTTTCCACCCATGACACATGTCATTCATCTCTTAATTCCTACACTACCTACCCTCTCATTATTTTATTATTTCTTCTACCTGCCCTCTAATCCTAGCCGACCATTTATCTTTTACACCTCTCAATCTTATCCCTCCATTTGTTACAGTGTCTTCTATATAAGGAGATGCTTCCTTCATTATCAAACCCCCGACTACTCTAGCATTCAAACTTTCATATGCGATCAAGCCTACTTGCAACCACATTTTCATTCTTTGTTGAGCTCTTGTGCACACATAAAATCTGAGAGAAAATATATCAAGCAAAACCAATGGAGATAGGAAGAATGGAGATCCAAACCCTATTGGACATGTGATGGTATAATCTTTGTGATTTCATTTGATTTGCACTGTCTTAGGTAATCTTCATATGTTATGGTGGATCTTTGTTGTTGTTAGGCTAGGGTTTTTGTGGTTGAATTCATTTAGTCTTTCAATGTTGTTGTTTCCATTTTTACCATAAACACTATTATTTCTTTTGGTGACTCCATTCTGCTATGGAGTGTAGGCAACTGAATGCTGAAGATTAATCTGCTCAAGTGTACAAGAATCCTTAAGTATTTTGTTCACATATTCCCTTCCATTATCTGCCCGAAGGATCTTGACCACTTTCCCCGATTGCTTCTCCACATGAGCCTTGAAGGCTAGAAATATGTCAGACACTTAGCTCCTATGAATAAGAAAACAAACCCAAGTGAAGTGGGAGTAGTCATCAATGAAGGTGAGGACATAGCAGGCCCTACTAAATGAAGGTGATGGAAATGGACCTGCTACATCATTGTGAACAAGTTGAAGAACTTCTTAAGTTCTCCAAGCTTTCCCTTTATCAAACTTCTCTTTGGAATGCTTGCCCATAGAACATCCTGAACATACACCCTCTGAAAAACTGATTTGAGGTAGACCTGTGACCATGTCTTTAGTGCTAAGTTGTTAAAGATAGCGGTAGTTGAGGTGACCAAACCACTCATGCCATAGATTACTTTCTGAATTTGAATGAGTAAGCAAGGCCATAGAAGGAGATATTGGCACAAAGTGGGAGAATTAATAAAGCCATGAATTGTCATTGACTTGTCCCATTGCTACCAAGGCATCATTATCAAGTTCTTTTACCACAACTGAATCATGTGTAAACTCAACCTTTTTGCCATTCCCATAGTGAGTGATTTGGTAGATAGTGAGAAGATTGGTAGACAAGTTAGGAACATAAAGAACATTCTCAAATTTTCCATCATCCATGGCAACCGAACCTTTCCCTTCTACCTCAACTTGTGTATTATCACCTATGTAAATGTGAGGTACCTTAGATGGCTCCAATGAAGAAAACTGCTCCTTTGTAGAACCCATGTGATAAGAGGCACCCGAGTCAAGTATCCACTGTTGTGAAGAACCTATTGTAGCCAAAAATTCTTTCCCTTTTCCCTTAGACTATGAGGAAGTGGAAGGAGATGATTCCTTCTTGTTGTAGGTGGATGACAAATTGATGTTCTTCTTCTTAAGGAGTTGGTGTAATTATTTATTCATCTTGGATATAATTACACTTTACTTAAGTTTACTTAGGAAATGCATTTCATATTATTTTGGGTATGAGACACTTGGGTGTTTGTGCCACATTGGGATAGTGTGTGTAGGAGAATTTCCACCTTTTATGGTGTGATCTTGTTACTACTCTATCATATCCACTTATTGTGGAGTGATAATTCCACCTTCGGTGGATGATCCACCTCATGTGGAATATTTTATTGTTTCTCCTACCTACCCTTATTGCTTATTGAGCCACATGTCATGTTTGTGTGCTCACATATCCATATAGCCTTGCCTATATAAGCAGGCTTATCTACACTGTAAACGATTGATGATCCAGTTGATCAATATTTTCTTGATAGAATAAAGTTTATTTCTATCATCTATTTTGTTCTCTCTTATTTGTTCTTTCCAAATTCTCACATGGTATCAGAGCCATTAGAGTGTCATTGGTTTGCCAATTGAGAGAAATTTGGGGTTTTGCATTTTGGAGCTTTCTATTGCAAGTTATTATTGGAGCTTTTTGGGTCAAATCTGAGGTCACCATTGGATAGAGGAGGTTTGAGAAAGTCAGAATCACCTTTTGTTTCGTCCAAATCCAACATCCGAGGCCAAATCTAGAATTGTTTGAAGGTGGAGGATGGTGACTTGTCCCAGCAGTGATCTGCAATTTTGGAGCATTTTGGGCCAAATCCGTCATTGCTATTGCGCTCAGAAGGCCCAAAAACCTCAAGATTGACTATCAATTTGTCAAAATCGGCCTCTGTTACTCTGAGTTGAAAAAATTTCCCCTCCTGGCCCGCGACTTGCAGGTACAGGTCTGGAATTTTTTTTGTTGTTTTTTTTAGAAATTAAAAAAATAAATAAAAAAATTAAATTACGTATTAAAATTTTGGGGGGTAATTTTTTTTTTGGTTTTTAAAATTAAAGATCCGAATTTTTTTTTTGGTTTTGGCGGGGAGGGGTCCCTTTTTGGCTCGCAAGCTCACTTGCAGGTACCGTAGAGTACTGCAGCCCACAGGCTCTGCGGTCACCGTAGGGACATTTTTTTTAATTTATTTTTAATTTTTGAATTTGTTTGTAGGATAATTTCCACCTTTTGAATTTTTTTTGTATGGATTATAATAAATTGTTTTTATTTAGATTTTTAAAATCTTTTAAAAACAAAAATATCATGGAATCAGTCAAATTGGGAACACAATTTTTTCTTGTCACTTCATACCTGTCTTGTAATGCTTCCAACCGACAGTCAGGGGGGGGGGTCAATTTTCTCCTTTATATCTCTTGGCCACATCCCAATCGGAGGTTTCTTTTTCTGCAGTATTCTACAGGGCTTCTTGGTGGCATCATTTTCATGTTTCTAGATTTGCACTATCATGTTGTATGCTATTGCATGAGCAATGTTATACTTGCACTATCATAAAGTGCCACACCTCTTTGTATCTTGTCATTGTTGACATGTTTGATGTAATCCTCTTGTACACGTAGATTAGGAATATCCTTGTGAGACTTGGTGCATGGCTCCGGTTGAGACTTATATTGTACACATTTGTGCATGGCTCCCATGAGACTTAGATTTTACCACTATTTCTGTCATTTACGAGTATCCAAATGATGCTCAAAGCAGGTTGTCTCCATGCCTGATCTTCATTTTGTTGCAGCGAGTTCAGTCACTCCGGGTATTCTTGAAAAGCCTCATTCTAGATGAGGAATATCGAGTCAACAGGTTACAAGAGCTAGAGTTGCTTGATGAACATCGCCAACATGCTTTTGATCATGTCAAGGCATATCAACAAAGAATGTGTAGAATCTATAATCATAAGGTCATCCCAAGGGCTTTCAAAATCGATGATCTGGTCACACAAGAAAATCCTAGAAATCAGCAAGACTGGGAAAAGAAGGGGAAACTTGAACCCAATTGGTTGGGACCCTTTGTCATCATATCAGCCTATGGATCAAGAGCATATCAGTTGTCAAATTCAGAAGGGGACGTGCTTGATGAACCAACCAACAACATCCATCTAAAGAAGTTCTACACTTGAGTCGTCCAATGCGCCGATCAAGCAAAAAAGCAAAAAAAAAAAAAAAAGGTATCAAAAATCATCACTAGGGTGAAAACTTGGCAAACAGGCACCTTGTGACACAAAAAAATAAAAAAATCATAAAAATAAAATAAATAAAATCAAAATCAAAATCAAAACCAATCAAAAAGTGCAATAAAAACAAGTGGTGAAAACCTAGCAATAGGCGTCATTTGTGAGAGAACAACTTCTCTATCTATCAATACTCACATCATATCTTTTATATCCATTTGATCTAAACCAATAACCATCACAGAACACTTGCACATGCAACATTATCCCATACATACTTAGCGTAGTCATTGTCCTTAATTATTTGAATAGTTACCCGACTCATATCCCACCATGGCTTGGTGATCAGTGAAAATATCCATATCCAAGTAGTTTCGACAATGAGGGGCAAAGGCCTAACCTCGTTGGGGGAATTTCGACTTGAGGGTTTTCTTAGGCATCAGATGAAACACATAGCAAGACAACAAAGATTAGAACAACTGACAGTGACAACAACAATGCAAGAGGCTAGACATCGAGGAATTGAACTGACTTGAACTGAACAAAAGATCTATTTGCAAGATATTTTACTTGACAAGAATACATTCCAATAGCATGTATGCTTACTTATGGTTGTTAATTTTTGCTTATCATATCTCCTAAGTGACTCAAGGATGTCTCAACGACTAGAGAAGCAAGGAAGGAATGTGATGTTTTCTTTGACTGTTGTTTGGGAGTGAAGCCTTCTATTATGCAAATTTGTCTTATGACGTGATTGGGTAACATATCACTAAAGATATTTCGGATTTGTATATGACAAAGGTTAACTCTTGTCTGTTTTACGCAAGCAACACTTAGGTCGTATTGGTTCAATTATACCTCAACGCTTGTGTCATCTTGCAATATCAAAATCCATGTAAGTTATACTTGAGTCATTATGGTTTATTTATACCATGATGCTTGTATCAACTTTCAACAAATCAAGGCCCGATGATGAAAACAAAGGAAGCACTAACACTTTGATCAAAACAAATGGAAACATTTGAGAATGAGAATGCATTAGTATCATTTCATTTTCATCTTGCATTAGTTTGCATTTCATTTTAATATTGCATTAGTATCATTTAATTATCATTATCATTAGGTTGCACATCATTATCATATTAATCTTGTACTAGGTTGCACATCACTATCATTTTAAAACTGCATTCGATTGCATTATCATTTCATAATTATCACATTGTACATCTCATTTTCAAGATACATCTCATCATCATCATCTAGTCACATTCATCATTGCATCCCTCGCATGCATATTTATCACATCATCATGGAATCTTTCTTCACTTTCATATCTTCATCATTCATCCAACTCTCATATTTCATGTCTTATACAGGATGCATCTTTCCTAAAGCCAGACGTTTTGATCAAGTCTTATACAAGATATATTGTTCCTGAAACCAGACATTTTGACCATCTTTGTCTTATACAGGAGGTGTCATTCCTGAAACCAGACTTGATCTCAATCTTATCAATTCTATCAATCCATTTCATCTGATCCATTCTATCATGTCTTTTATAGGATGTAACTTTTCTAAAACTAGATGTTTTGATCAAGTCTTATATAGGATTCATCATTCTTGAAATCAGACGTTTTGATCATCTTTGTCTTATACAAGATGTGTCATTCCTAAAACCAGACTTAATCTCAATCTGATCAATCTTATCAATCTAATCATTCTAATCAATCTTATCAAACCCATGCATATTATCAACTATCCACTCTTCTATCTTTCAAATAGATTTCTTCTTCTTTCAAGAGATCATTCATGCCTTTAGTGCACAAACGATCTCCCGAGGGGGCATTATCATATCGAATCTCCATATCAGTCTCGTATTAGCTCCAAATCTACCAATCAATTCCGTATCAGTGTATCATATCGAAATGCTCTCAGTCTCATATCAGCTCCATATTGACCAATCAATTCCATATCAGTGTATCATATCGAAATGTTATTAGTCTCATATCAGCTCCATATCGACCAATCAATTCCATATCAACGTATCATATCGAAATGCTATCAGTCTCATATCAACTCCATATCGACCAATCAATTCCATATCAATGTATCATATCGAAATGCTACCAGTCTCATGCCAGCTTCATATCAACAAAATCACATCAGTGTATCATATCAAAATCAACTTTTCATATCCAGGGAATCATATCGACAATTTCATATCAGTCTCATATCAACCCCAGCTTCATATCAACTTTTCATATCAAATTAATTCTTCATATCCGGGGCATCATATCGAATATCGACACCAATTTCATATTAGTCACATATCGACACCAGCTTCATATTGACTTTTCATATCAAATCAATTCTTCATACCTAGGGCATCATATCTAATATCGACATCAATTTCATATCAGTCTCATATCGACACCAGATTCATATTGACTTTTCATATCAAATAAATTCTTCATATCTGAGGCATCATATCGAATCTTGACATCAACTTCATATTAGTCTCATATTGACATTAGTCTCATATCAACTTTTCATATCGAATCAATTCTTCATATCTGGGGCATCATATCGATAATTTTGATGACAACATTATCATATCGAATCTCCACGTCAATCTCATATCAGCTTCATATCGACTTCTCATATCAAAACAATTTTTATCTAGGGAATCATATCGACGACTTTAGCAACAACACCATATCAAAAAAAATTGACGACAAATTGAGCGGTTTTCTTTGAATCAACATGTGGTCACACGTTAACTCAAAGAGGGGCAAAATGTAGACACCTAAAAGTTGCACAACAAATTAAGTGAATTTTATTCATTTAATTATCCCCATTTCTTCCAATTAATTAAATTAAGATTTAATTAATATCCCTATTCTTCTAAATTAGCCTATTAATCAAATTAAAGATTTGATTAATATTTCCCTTCTTCTATCCTAGCCATTTAATTAAAATCTCCCTCATAGCCATTTAATTAAAATCCCCCCTCTAGCCATTTTAATCAAATGCAAATTTAATTAAAACCCCTTTTGCATTTAAATAAATTTAAATTTATTTAAAAATCCCCCCACTTGCAAAATCCTACAAATGCAAGTTGCATCCCCTATCCGGCTAAAATAAATCTTTTATTTACCAAAATTGCCTATTTTCCCTCGCCCACTTGCATTTTCCTACATCTCCCACTTTCCTCCTAAACCTCTTCTAGAGCCTTCTAGATTCTTCTAAACCATCTTAATTGGCCTAATCAACTCATAATAATGTCCTTTCCCTAAATTTGAGGAATTCACTTCTCAAGTTTGGAGGAAAGTCTTCTAAGTGCATTTAAGGCTATATTTCTTCAACAAGCTAACTTGTTGAGTTCCCCCAAATTTTGAAGGACTCTTACAAATTTGTCCCCAAAGTATTCCAAACCATTAATGGTTAACTCAACCTTCCCCTCATGGTTAGAGACTTTCTCTCTAACTTAACCCTCATCTAACCCAAGGGTCTTATCAAGAACTCATGGCTTTAACCTTGGTTATCCTATTAACCCTTGCACAAGATTTTACCCCTTGGGTAAAATCTTTATCCAATGGATGACCCTAACCCAACCTCAACCTTACCTCCTAAGGTAACCTTCATGTCTTCTCAGGCATTTAATGCCTCTTGCATCTCCTCTCAAGCCACCTCTTGTTGACAATTGTCACTATTTCATTGGTGAAAATTGTAAACATGGATTGAGTAACTTTCAATCCTAGCCCTTGTTGAGATTATTCAATCTCAACCCTCCATTGCCTTATTTTCCCTATAAATAGAGCTTGCATTCTTCATTCTCCATGTCAAGTTTTTATGCATCTACATTATAGTCTCATAATATTAAGCACATTATCTCTCTTTGATAGAATAACATTTTAGATCATTTTTTATAGCATTATAATCTTATATATATCATGTTAATCTCATATAATGTTAGTATCATTTTCATATTAGTTTTAGCTTCATATCAATATCTTTCACCATATCATTATCTAGTTTCATATATAGATCATTTATTAGGATCATAGTTGCATCCATTTTGATCCTAGAATCATTTAAATCTCGTTCTCTAGGTTGTCATCTTGAGGATCAAGTGCTCTTCCAAGGGAGGGCCACCTTGAATCTTAGAGATCTTTAGAGATAGAGGAGCATGGAACAATTTTAAAGAGTTTTGATTCATTAACTTGCTTTGTTTTGTTTTGATTTCTAACTCTAATGCAATGTTTCATGTGTATGTTTGAAGTGTTCTTCTCTATTGCAGGTTGATCCCACATTTTCAACATACACTCTCCATTAGGTTTGCACATGTTTCGTTGCAAATTTTAGAAAATACCATGATGACATTAAGCTCTCTCTTAGCTATCCAAACATGTAATTTTTTTCATGTTTTGAGTATGTTAAGGATTTTATCTTTAATTTATTTGGTCAGTGTGTCCATTTTTGTCAAAACCAATGCATGATATTTTTTGTAGAGTTTTAAAATCATCCATCAAATTTTGAAATAAGTTAATTTTTTAGAAATTAGACTGCATTTTTCATGTATTAAAAAATTAGATTTTTGATTAGTTTTCAAAAAAATTAGGTGGGAGTATGCTTAATTTTCTATGTTTTCAAGATGTTTCCACTTCAAGAATTAGTAAAACAATCATCTATTCATCAAAAAATTGTCACAAACTACAAGGTCTTAACTAATTTTTCATTAGAGCGATTTTTGAAATACTTAAAAAAGCTAACATTTTAGGGGAGCCGCACTAAATGCTATGTTATGGTTTTTGATAAAAACATGACTAATTTGTGTGCCCCCCATTTTGAACACCTTAATCTCCACCACTTAAAAAAAATAGTAGTTTAGAAAGTAGATTCAAAGAACTACAACTCTTGTTATTGTTGCATCTTCAAATTTTGAGCATAACTATCTTCAATTTCTCCTCCAAGATTAGACTTTCCTAATTTTAGGAAAATGTGGCATTTTAAGAATCCCTTTTGGTCCCCCATCTTTGTCCACTTACCCTAATAATATATTCTTTTGGTTCAATCTTATTGATCATGCATTTCAATATGTGACTTAGCCTCTGATTTTGAATCAACACCTAAATTATGATCTCAATAACTCCCTTCCTCTCTGTAGGTGAGGGGATTTGCTACCCTTGAAAAAATATATCCTCAAAGAGAAAATACCCCTCTAATACCTCTAACAATACATATTTAATTATTAAACTAAATCTTAAATAAATAAGAAGTAAAATAATAATGTGTATGTTGAAATAATTACTTTGTAACTAAGCTTATATAGGTGTAGAATATAAAAGATCTAAATTAATTACATTTATAAAGAGATATAATCTAAAAGCTATAAAAGTGAAGCTTACAGGCAAAGAGGAACTTGACACTAGTTGGAGAACCTCTACACATTTCTATATTCCAAATCGTCTTGACCTGCACACAAAGATATAGAAAGTATGTTAGGGTTGTTGAGGGGCTTGCCTCAATCAAACCCTTGTTTCAATATTTGAACCTCCATGGACAATTATATTAGATTAGATTAGATAAAATAGAACTAAAATAAAAGACCCAATATACACCGACACAAATAGACACAAGTGGTAGAACCAACCTCACTATTGGGTAAAGTCACTACTGTAAGCTAAAATGTATGTAGACACAAATATTATTAATGATACAAATGACAAGAGAGCGTTACCACAGTCTAGGCCTCCTCTCTTGTGATGCTTTGATATATTTGAATTTTAGACCCAATTAAGGAGTTGACATCATTGTAAACTTGAGTTGTTGAGTTGTGTTGTCATTGATGTCAACCTATTTGGTGTTGTCATTGATGTCAGCTTGTCTAGTGTTGTGATTGATGTCACTGTGTTTTGTGGATGGTTTGGAATTAAGTGTTCTAGTGTGGTTTGATGGTGACGTGTTTTCGAAAGGTTGGTGTAGTGGAAGTTTCAATATACAAGAAACAATATTTATGTGTTGGAAACAATATTTAATGTCCTAGTGGAAGAATGCTTTGCATTCCTCTGGAATGTGAAGATTATGGATTGTGGTTCTGAATATGATGTTTATGATATGTGTATGTGTTGCAAACGCTTTGTTGCTAATTACAGGGCAAAATAGAGTTTCTCAAGAAAGTTTCTTAAAGCAACAGCCAAAAATCTATTGGTAAACAGATTTGTTGCATTAAGAAACTTTCTTGAAAAACTCTGTTTTGCCCTGTAATTAGCAACAAAGCGTTTACAACAGTTGAAGAATCACAAAGAAATGGTAATTCTTCTCTGCATTTGAGAGGGGCAGCTCCCTCGTATAATGGGGGTATTTGGATTTTTTAAAAATTTAAAGAACAAACAATAAAGAAAGATTGAACGCCATATAAGGTATGAATCTAGATTAAAATAAATTCCATATAATCAAGTTTGAGATAGCACAAATTGAAATAAACTTCTTCACATTCAATGTTAAAAGGGAAAGCATTAGGTAATCATCAATCAAACATAAGAACATTGATAATAACCCATGAGAATAAGTTGAACACACATCCAAATTGATCTCTATTGCTTAATTGCTTGAATAATACTATCCAAGTCTCTTATACAAAGCTTGTGAAAAAGTGGAATCCCCTGTATTGAATAATAATGAGGTATATATAGGTGAAGTGGTAACCACCTGAGGTAACTACCCTAACCACATTTATAACTACTTTATAACTTCCTCAACTACTTGAAATAACTTCCTCAACTTTGGGAGAAATAAATACTTAGAATAACTACCCAAAATGAGAATTTAGGATAACTACCTCATATGAAAAGAGCCAAGATTATCCTTTATTACAATACAGAAATAGAGATGAGAGAAAGGAAACTCGATCATGAGAGTTATTTACAAAGAAAGACAAAAACATGATGCGAGTAACACAACAAAAATGGAGACTATACAAAATGCAACTCTGCACTTATTCTAAGCTAACTCCTTGCATTGCCGATGAGGCTGTTGCTTTTGTAGGCACATTAGGTTGTCCAGGTCCTTTGTCTCTGAAGATTCTGAAAAGTCGAATGGCTGAAGTGACAGATTTTCCTTTGGGAATTAGGATGTTAGCTATCCTCATTTTCCATGTCTTCAAGTTTCTATGAATGCCACTTAGTTCTGTCACCATGCTGAGTGTCTGAGGCATAGAAGTTCTCAAGGGATAGTAAATATCAATCAACCTTTCAATGGTATTTTCACTGAAATTTGTCCTGTTAAAAAGCTGTTGATCTACCATGTTCTGGAAGCTATTCTGTAACACCTGCAAGTCTTCCATCAATGTCACATTTGGGAGAAGAGCAGTGAGTTGTCCTTGGAGTTTGACACACACTTGATCACATGAAAGCATGAGCTTTTCTAACTCTGATGAAACTTGATCTATGATCACTAGTTTCCAGTTAATGCTTTCTATCCATATCTCTGGATAATCTTTTTCATTACTAGGCAAGATTTTCTCCGTTGCAAGGGTGTCCATTCCAATTTCTATCATTTGTTTAAAATCATTCACAATTTCTTTCCAGGCTGCCTCCTCTTTCTTGACATTCTTCAAGTCTTTCTCAATAGTATTTTTCTTTATTAAGGCCTCATCATGGATAGATTTCACTTGGACTAGGAATTCACATGCGAGAGTTTTGACCTTTTCTACCCAACCTTCAGTTACCTTTCCATAGGCTTGGTACTTTTGAAGATTATCCATAACATTCCTTTCAATTTCTCCTTCTGGTGTCAATATAATTGGCTGGCGATCTACACTTAGTGGCATAGTGGAGGTATCAACTACGGATTTCAAGTAAGAAGACAAAGTGTGCACTTGTTGTTTGAATTGATCCTTGGATTGCTTATCCTTTTCACTTCTCTCCACCATTCTGGCTGCCATCACATTAAAGTTCTGTATATCAGACTCATGAGAAGAAGGTCCCATATCAATCTTCGTCATGACAAAGTCCGTAGAGGTGGCCTCATTTGTATCTTTCTCAGATATGGGTTGAGCAATCTCTAAGCACATATTCCTTGAATTTGGATCAGTCTTTATTCTTGAGGATACTTTGAGTTTCTTTGGTTTTTCAGCTTTTCCAAAGAGATCAGATATGCTACTAAATTCAGGTATCACTAGCTTTTCTACCTTCCTTTTCTTCAATAGACTTTGTTCTAACCATGGGAAAGAAGAATTTTCTGTAGACTCTTGGATGATTTCTTGTCTTGCTACCATTGTTGTTGTCACCTCTCTGATTTCTTCAAATTGATCACTTGGATTGCTTGGAAATGATGAATCCATGACTAAAGTATTTTGTTGTGCTTCTTGTCGTAGGGATTCAATAGGAACTGAGGGAGATATAGAATGCATTCCATCATCAAATCTTGTGTCATCTAGAATTTCCACTGGAACTTGATCCTTTACTTGACTTGCAATAGAATTTTCTTCTATGTCTTTTGCTCTGGATTTCTTCCTCTTTTGTCGGGGTTCATCACCACATGTATTCAGAAGATTGTTCCTCCTTGGAGGGTCTTCATCTCCATCACTTCCTTGGGTATTCTGGTAAGAAGGAGTATCCCTGGCTGGAGTATGGGAAGAATGTAGTGAAGTAGAGCTCTCAAGCTGATTTCCTTTTCTTCTTGGAGTTTCCTTTGTTGGCCTAGTAGCAGTCATTTGAGTAATCTTCTTCTTAATCCAGGCTTCAGAATTCTTGATTACAAAACTTGTTCTTTCTCTAACATCTCTCATTTCTGGATCTGCCCAATTCAAATTAGGAAGTGGCTGGGACTGGACTTGCTCAAAATAGATAGGATCAATCAAATCAGATCCATCATCTTCAATGCCTTCTATGGTCCAATCCATCTTGAAATCATTCATTTGCTTCAAAGTCAATCTTGTCCAATCTCTTTTTCTAATCTCGAACTCGTCTTCGCAATCCTCCCAAAAGTCTTCGAGATTAGGAAAATGAAAATAGCCAGGACCTAACTTTAAGCTGCTCTTGACATAATCCTTACTATCAAAAGGAAATCTCATCTGATATGGATACAAGTTAACCTTGGATAAAGCTTTTTCCATCTCATCTGCTCTTGAACTTGACTCACATCTATAGTGCCCGAGACAAATGGGAAAGGCTACCCCTTTATTCTTTTTGTCTCTACATTTCCTTTGAACTGAAACCAATTGCCGACAAAGCTCAACTAAAATGAGCTTACCATCAACATATCTGGGTAGCTTGTGTGGATAACCTTCAAATCCTCCTACTCGAAGATAGGTAAATCTCAGAAACTGGATGAAGAAACTTCCATATTTCTTTATAAATTTAGCGGCTTCCTTGGATATTCTGGTGGCAATGTCTCCTTGTAATAACCTTACTGCCCACATTATGAAAGCATCATTCACCCGCCTGAAATACACAAAGCTTTCCTCAAGTTGCAATTGCTTGTAATAATGGTAAACTTGAGTTTCTTGATTCAGGACACCATTAGTACTTAACCCTGGCCATGACCTCAAATTAGCAATAGCATATATCAAGTAAGAGGTCATATGGAAGCATTGACTTGTTTTGAATTGCACTAACTGGTCATGTATGCAGTTGCTGATGAAATGGCCCCAGTCAATGAATTGCTTACCGGCAGAGATGACTGTTATGAAGAGATACATCCACATTTCAAACTCAGTGGAGTCAGGACTTCCTGTCACTCTATGGAGTAACAAAATCAAGTAACAAATCTCTTTGATGAAAAGAGAACGATGGAGAGTTTTTGGAAGCTGAGACTATCCTCCTCGTGGCGCAACCATCCATTCTTTAGCCAGATTGTTGAGGCATTTGCTTCTATTATCGCTGAAGTATTTGTAAGCTTTTTGCTTATCGATGTGAGTGAACTTTTCCTTATATGGCAAACGAAGAATAATAGCTATTGAAATTCCATCTAGTTTGGCCATTAAGGATCCGTCTGTAGCTCTTATCTCTCTTGCATCCGGATTATATCTTTTTGAGCATTCTAGCACCAAATCTGTACATTGAATTGAGATGGGAAAACATGCTGCTTCAATCAAGCCACTTTCTACCACTCTACAAGACAATTTTGATCTGTCACCTTCCATGAAGAACTTTTTGATCTCCTACAAATTTATGTGCCCAATCTTGGTATCATGAACCTCTGGAATCATGGTGGTGATCATCGGGGCATACTCATACTCTTGAGCCTTGTATTTCATGATATCTGACACAACTCCTTCAATCTGTATTTGAAAAGGATACTTATAACATATTTAAAGCTCCTTGAGATAGCTAGCATAGGTTTTGAAGTAAACCGACCCAGTCTTCTTCAATGCATGAATGATATCGATTTGAACTAAAACTAACACAAGTTCCTCTTTATTTACAAGGAAGTCTTTAAAACTCTGTTATAATACATTACTCTGCGAGTGCAGAATGTAATCATGTATACCCATCCTTTACGTTTGGATGTACGTTTACAAACTTGAAAGTTTCTTAAGACTTCTTCAACTAATTCATTATGTGTTTTGACCACATTTATTTGAGAAAGTGTCTTTGCCTTTGCTACTGATGGTTTTGCTAGACTCTACATCCGGGTCCACTACTACTGTAAACTGCTTCTATCAAAACCTCTGTCTATGCCACTAGCGCTGAATAAGGAATTGTATCTTTTCAACTAAGCTTAGATCTGGACTCACTTCTTAAACTCATGCTTAGACTGTTGGAAAACATTTATCAAGCATTTTCTGTGCATCATGTTTGCAACCATGGATTGCATCATGTTTGGCGATTCTCAAATGTCATTAGGGACCCAAGCTCAAATGTCTCGGCCAGGTAGGCAGCAGATTCAGTCATACCAATTCAACCCAGACACCCATGATTTTCTCATTGCTAGTTGCTCAATGTAGAAGAGAACCCTTATTCAATACGGTAGCTTCCCAGCTATATGTGGGCCAAGTTAAAACCACTGATTAAAGCATCAGTCTTACCTAGGCATTCATACCGAGATCTTCCTACGTTCCGGTGGGAACCATCACAACTATATTCACTGTTCAAAACTGCAGGAAACTCTATAGTGCGGGCATTCTGCATGAACTATTACCCCGCCCCAAAAAATGAATGACCAAGGGAGTTAAATCAGTCATCTCATTACATCTCATTTCTATGAGAATGCCTATCACAGCAGATAATGAGACGCATGTGATAAGGACTCTTTTTGGTTTGATGCCCTTCGCATGCATGTCTCTTTGAGCATTTCCACTCACATCATCTTATTAAAAATGCTCTTTCGTTATATTTTGATGGAGGTTCATTGATGCTTCGAGCAGAGAAGTAATGGTTGGCTGGGATGGTAGGAAACAGTTTTGCGATGGCTAGTTGCTTTCCTTGAAACCTTCTTGGAGCATACTCAGAGCATATTCAACAAATCTATTTTGTGCACATGTTGCATTCTGTATCTTCGATTCTTTCATTCTTTCAAACAATAATACGATACTCTTCATATCTCTATTTCAACGTGAACTAAAGATATCTGGAAGCTTCAGCCGTTTTAAGAGTTAGTTATTAGAACTAACTTTGCGTTGATTATGGGCCACGTGGTGCTTTCAACTTGCCATGTGGAAGTTTAAGGAAAGGCGTTGTATTTTAAAACACTCTCATATCGCCGATGAGAATGGAGGAATTGAAGTGTATCGGCATTTTGTTAAGGTTGGCCAACTCACCGGTGTATGAAACAGTTACATGACTTTAAGATTTTCCACGTTGTGCGTAGGAATGGAATGCATCGGTAATTTGATGCTTCCCACCAACTTAGCGATAATGAAACAAAACCGTGGCTATTCTTCTTAAAGCACGATACAATAAGGTCTTTACGTCTTTTATGCACCACGTGGGATTCTTGGTCTTCTTTCTTTAAAATTCTCCTTTGATGATAAGAACAACAACTTAGCATGTATTGGTATCTTATTAACTTGCTGGTGCATGGAGGCGATTGCTAAGTTATTTATATTTATTGCGAAGAAACATATTGGTAATTTGATGCTTTCAACTTAGTGATAATCTAGCCATCAACACTTCATTAATGATAATTGGATCTTTATCTATCGGTGGTTTAATCTCCATCCACAAGTTGCCGTGGGATAAAGTGAATTAGTTTGTTCTTTTTTTCTTATATATGGACTCCACCAACTTACCTATGAAGAAGTTGTCAAAACTTTGCATGAAAACATATCGGTTACTTGTGTTATTTACCAACTTGGCAATAACAATCAATTCACTTTCTAAACTTGGTGGATATGGGTGCTTTGATTGTTCTACCAACCTGCCGCTAACACTTGGTTAACTGTCAGCTTAAACCGCCGATGGTGTACATCTCCCAAGTGAGTCGCTTCTAGTGTAAGAATCTCAAAACCATTCTTTGAAGTGTCTTACCTCCATGCCGTGAAAACCCGCAATCTATATTTCAAACTTGATTGTATAATACGGTTATCACATTACATATTGCAAGGACGGATAAGGGTGCATTCGGCAATGAAGTCCGTCCGAGTCATTTTACTCTCTTTCAAAGCCAAAAATTAATAGTTAACCACGGAATAGGAAGACCATCCCTATCATAGGCAAATTCACTTCTTGTGTCATTGGTACATTTACAAGACATTGTTGATAGTAGGTTGTTTCATCAAGGGGTTTCTATTAAAACAACTTCAAGATTCTTTTCTCATGACTCATGACATAGGCTAAAATGGCTTTTAATAATAATTTTTTATTTTTATTTTTTAAAGAAATTGATTAGTTAGACCTCTTGACTTCGTCAAATGAAAAGAAATCACACATATTCATGCTTTGTATATATTCATTTTTCGTTGAATATCGTTATTGACTCAAATTGTTTAACACAAGAATTCCAACAATTTTCACTCCACAAAAAGTAGGGTTAACAGCTTTGTATAAGAAGACAGTCGCTTTGATATTGTTTTTACTTGCCTGTCATGAAACAAATGGTTCTTCCGCATGAGAACCTCTTCCTTCTGCTACAACCAAATCTTGATTGGATTCATGCAGAGCAAGAAGATATACTTTCGCAATTGGATACTTTAGCTTGGCGAAATAGAAGAAGTAGGGCTGAATATCAAACAGTAAGTGCTATATTGGCAGCAGAAGAAAGACAAGCTCAGAATCCAGTGGTGGTCCGTGAAAGAATAGTGGAAAGATTTCCTCGTGTGTTCTTGATTCCATTAAATCAGCAACCAAATCAAAGACAACCTAGAATATGACAAGTTGATCCAGAATACTAACAAGTGCATCAAGTGTTGGTCGAAGAAGTTGAATTATTACTTTCTTAGGAGAGTACATCCTACACAAGAACTTATTGTCATTAAGAGAATTTTTGTGCTTCCTAGGTGTAAAAGACAAAATATTTGATGTATGCAAGACTAGTACAAGCAAGGTGATTAGCAAGCACGTTGGCAAGCAAAAGGTATACTAGAGGTGATAGAAGCAAGGGTATTATTGACCCTGATTTTGCTGAACTATACAAAGTTGATTTTTCCACACCTTCTACCACTTATAAAAAGAAAGTTAAGTCTACCAGTAGACCTTCTTCGCCAAAGAAAGCAAGTGCTCATTCCTCATTTGTCCAAGCCTTAACTTTACTTCCTCCTCTTGTTATTAACTTTACACAACCAATCATGGCTCATCCACAACCAGTTCCATGGGGTGCTACCATAGGCCCTCTAGCTTTAGGAAATCAATTGCATGATTTGCCAACAGGTTCAAGGAAGCACCTTCCAAAGTTCTCAGGAGATGGAAAAGTCACCGCGGAAGATCATATTAGTGCCTTCTTTACTGCATGCGCAATCCTTGGAGTTCAGTATGAGGATGTTTCTGTACGACTTTTTGTTGAAACTATAATTGATGTCGCAGCTGAATGGTTTAATCAGTTACCATCCGGTTCCATTACTAATTGGGCGAATCTGTTACAAAAATTTGAAGAAAGATTTAAAACTATAGATGATGGTCATTTACTTCTTGCTCAATTAACCCAAATGAAGAAAGAAGTGCATGAACCTATGAGAGAATTTGTGGCTCGTTTCAACAAAATAGTCAATAAATTAGCAGTTGATAAGAGGCCTACGGAGGAAAATCAAAAATGTTTCTTCATTAATGCACAACCTCCTGACATTAGTTTCCAAATAAGAACAGGATGAGTAGCTGATCTCGCTGCAGCACAAAGGTTAGCCATTGAAGTTGAAGATGACCTACTGAGTGCTGGAAAGTGGAATAAAGAATTACAGAAAGGAAAAATTCAACAAGCCAATCCTGCAACTACCAATCCAATGATTCAACGGCTAGCTAAGGATTTACTTCAGTTGAAGAAGCAATTACCACAGAATCCACCACCTATGTATCAAGATATTCCTAGAAGGAATTATATTCCATATCAACAAAACCGGCAACCAAAGCTACCAACTCCAACACCAAGGTTGGCGATTGAGCATCCATCTACAAGTAATCGTCAAACTGCTGCAATGTGTGATTTTCATCTCACAACAGACCATGATGGAGCTTCATGTCCCGAGATGACTAGGTTTATGCAGATGAACCAGACCAGTGAAAAGATTGAAGAATATGTTGAAGATGAAACTAATCAACAGTTTGGTCCACCTACAGTTAACTTTTTAGAATATGAGTTTGGCGAGGAAAACGAGAAAGATAGTGACATAAATAATCATTCGTGTAATGTGTTTACAAAGAATTGGCGCCAGAAGCTCGGGGAGAAAGCTAAGTTAGCTACAAAAGATAAAGAGGTGGCTGAGGTTCCTAAGCAAAATCTTTCCAGGAAACAAAGTAAAGAAGAACTAGGATCATCAAGAAAAGCTGAAAAAGAAGTTGAACATGGTAATTCCTCTTTTGAAGATTCTTTTGATTTCATTGAATATTGTAAAAAGACTAAGGTGCAAATTTCTCAATTTGAGTATCTTAAGAAGAATCCGTAGCAATTGGATAAATTGGTGCATTGTATCAAAAAGGATTTCAAGCAACCTCACTCAGACGTACATCAAGAATCAGGAGAGAATTTTGATGAGGATGAGCAAGAGGGGTTTGTTTCAAAGGAATCATCTCTTGTTGCTACTTCCTTTTCTAATAAGCCAGATACTTTCTATATTTCCTTATACATTGCAGGTTGTAAGTTGAGTAATTGTATTATAGATTATGGTGCTTCTGATAACGTAATGCCTTCCAAAGTTGCTCATGCACTAGGCCTATCTTTAAATAAACCTACTGGTAAAGTGTTCTCAATGGAATCAAAGCAAGTACCTTTGGTCGGACAAATTAAGGATGCTCAAGTTGTTTTTGCTGCTCATCCTCAAAAGAAGTTGAAACTTAACATCTTGGTTGCCGATATTCCAGCCAGCTATGGTATGCTCTTAAGCCGTAGTTTCTGTAACGATTTGGGTGGAGAGATTCAATTAGATTGGTCACATGCCTTGATACCTCTTGGCAACAAGAAAGTCAAATTAGACCCAGAACCTAAAGCCAAATACACAGTTCTCAAATCTGATGATCCAAGAGCTGAAATATTATACGTTGAGACTGGCCCAGGGACTTATATGATCTCATCAAAGAAGGAGAATGTTCCTGAAATTTTGGCTCCTGACATATCCTCAGAACTTTGGGTAATGCAATTTGATGGAAGTTCTTCATCTTCCGGTTCAGGTGCTGGGGTGGTGTTGATATCTCCTCAAGGGGAAAAGTTTCCTAAAGCCTACAAGCTCGCATTTGATACTACCAATAACACGACAGAGTATGAAGCTCTTCTTCTAGGTTTGGAATTTGCCAAAGAAAAAGGAATCAAGAAGTTACAAGTTATGGGAGACGCTGAATTAGTTGTCAACCAGGTGAGGAGTCAATATCAGACCAAAAATAAAAGGCTCAAGTCTTATCGAAACAAAGTATGGGATGAGATCGAAAGTTTTGATGCTTTTTCCATACAAGCCTTCCCAAGAGAACAAAATACAAAGGTAGATTCTCTTGCCGTTTCAGCCTCTTTATTACTGCCCCATCCTGAGTTTGAAAAAGATGTGTATATAGTGGAAATGATCTACCGACCTAGTGTGCCAGATAATAATCAAAATTGGCAAGTTTTTGATGGTGATAAGCATATCATCTCGTTCTTAGAGGGCACCAGAACTTTCTCAAATTCATCCTTTGATGGTAATCATTCTTTGACAAGCCAACAAAATATAAAAGAAGAAGATAAAGAATAAGAGATTTTGCAACTAAAGGGAAATACTATTCCTAAGGGATTAGTCACTCTTGAGAGTCTCTTTGATAAGAATGATCAGTTTGTAAAGAATGATGAAAAGAAGCCCTCAAGTTCTCCATATACAGAAAAAGTAAATATTGGTTTTGAAAATGATCCCAAGATTGTTTTAATTGGAAAATGCTTGTCCCACAAGGAAAGAAAAGTCATCATTGATTTGTTGAATAGCTATATTGATGTATTCGCATGGTGCTATGATGATCTCAAAGTGTTCATGAATGGCGAATTTAAGCATCATATTCCTCTTAAGCCTGATTCACCCCCATTCAGGCAAAAACAAAGGCAATTCAATCCAAAGATATTAGATGCAATCTTTACGGAAGTAGATAAAATGTTAAAGGCTAAAATCATTTACCCAATCCATCATTCCACATGGGTTGCAAACATAGTGCCTGTTAGAAAGAAGAATGGCGAGATAAGAATTTGTGTTGATTTTCGCAATCTCAATCAAGCATCTCTTAAAGACAACTATCCCTTACCAGCAATGGACCATCTCCTTCAAACTGTCTCTGGTTCGGAGATGATGTCAATGCTTGATGGTTTTTCTAGATATAATCAAATCGGTGTAGAACAAGATGATCAGCATAAGACAGCTTTCACTACTCTGTGGGGAACCTTTGCCTATAACCGTATGCCTTTCGGTTTGATTAATGCTGGTGCCACTTTTCAACATGCAATGGATCTTTCTTTTGGTGACTTGAGAAATAAAATTATTGTTGTATACCTAAATGACTTAACTGTTTTCTCCAAGAAATGTGAAGAACATGCTTATCATTTGGAGTGTGTGCTACAACGTTGCAGGCAACAAGGTATTTCATTGAACCCAAAGAAATCCATTTTTGGAGTGACAGAAGGGAAATTATTAGGTCACATTGTTTTGAAAGAAGGTATTCATATTGATCTAGAGCGAGTCAAAGCCATTCAACAGTTACCGTTACCTTCCAGTAAGCCTGGTGTTTGCTCTTTCTTTGGCCAGATTAATTTTATAAGAAAGTTCATTCCTAATTTCTCAGAAATTACAAAATCCATTGTTGACATGATGAGAGATAATGTCACATTCAAATGGTCAAAGGAAGGAAAAACGGCTTTCAATCAAATCAAGTCAGCCATTGCGGATGCACCTACATTGGTTTATCCAGATTTCTCCAAAGATTTCAATGTATATTGTTATGCTTCTGACACTACATTATCCGCAATATTGACCCAACATCATAATGAAAACATTGAAGCACCGATTTCTTTTATGAGTATTCCACTGAAAAAGCATGAATTGAAGTATTCTCCAGTTGAAAAGCAAGCTTATGCAGTGGTCAAGGCTATGAAGCAATTTCGCTTTTATGTTCTAAATTCTCATTCTATAGTGTATGTCCTAGATACTGCAGTGAAGACCATACTCACACAACAAGAAATTGGTATGAGCAAGCGAGCCTCTTGGATTGCAAAGGTTCAAGAGTATGATATCGATATCAAACCAACCAAGCTTGTTCGCGGGTGTGGGTTGTGTAAGCTAATAGCTGAGAATAATTCTAATGGGAATGTTGCTCAAGAGTCTGAACTACCTTTGGTTCTATTTGTTAGGACCACAGATGAGTGGTTTTCCAACATAGCACATTTTCTCACATACGGAGAATGTCCTGCTTATCTAACCCCTAGGGAGAAATGAACTATCAAGTTGAAGGCTGCTAAATATATTATTTGGGGTGATGTTCTTTATAAAAAAGGAATAGATGGCACATTTCTCAGGTGTGTAGACAAAGAACAAAGAAAGAAGCTCCTTTAGTTCTTTCATAATGAAGCCTGTGGAGGGCATTTTTCTTCCTCAGTAACGACTTTCAAAATATTGAGAAATTGCTATTATTGGCCTGGAATGTTCAAAGATGTGGATGAGTGGGTAAAGAGATGCGACGCATGTCAACAATTCAAGGGAAGAGTACAACTTGCCGCCCTACCTTTGAAACCTGTGATTATTGAAGAACCATTTCAGCAGTGGGGACTAGATTTCATCGGTCCAATTCATCCTCATTCCAGTGCGGGTCATACACACATCTTGGTAGCCACTGACTATTTCACCAAGTGGGTTGAAGCAGCTCCAGTTAGACAAACAACATCAGAAGTAGTTTGTGACTTCATCAAACAAAACATTCTTGTAAGATATGGAGTTCCGTAGAAAATCGTCACTGATAATGCTACCAATTTCTCCTCTTATGAAATATCGGCTTTCTATTACAAGTATGGAGTTATACTTTCACATGCATTTGACTATTATCCTCAGGAAAATGGTCAAGCTGAAACGAGCAATAAGAATATCATCACTATTCTCCACAAGTTAGTCGATAAAAATTAGAGAACGTGGCATAAGTATATATATGAAGCACTGTGGGCTGATCGTACTACGAAGAAGCGGGCTATCAAGATGTCTCCATTTGAATTAGTTTTTGGTGCGGAAGCTAGATTACCTATTCCATTGGAGTTAGCTTCTCTTAAGTTGCAAGAAGTAGTCGAAAATCATGAATTTAAAGATGCATTGGAAAAATGGATATTGTACTTAACCAAGATGGAAGAACAGAGAGAAACAGTAGTGGATAGAATCAGAGAACATCAAATGCGAGTGAAATAACTGTTTGACCAGGAAGCAAGGGAAAGATCTTTTCAAGTTGGCGATCTGGTCCTGTTATGGGATAAACGAAGAGAACCAAAGGGATTACATGGTAAATTTGATTCACTTTGGAGAGGACCTTTTCAAATCAAGCAAGTCTATGGTACAAATTCATTCTATCTAGGATACTTAGATGGCACACATATGCCCCTTCCTTATAATGGGCAACACTTAAAATTATATAATCCATAAGCTCACTTGCCTTTCGTCTTGTATATAGCTTAGCTAGGAGTTTTGGCTTTGTTCCCTTTTGTTTATGTGTGTGTGTTGTTCTTTCTCCTTTTTGGCTTGGTTCTCCCTACTTGTTCCATGTAAAGTAGTGCACCGATCCTTTTGACTATGTTGCCCAATGAATACACTGACTGTTGTTAACCAAAGATTATGGGTTCCTTCATCGTCCCTTACGGTCCTTGTCCCCAGTCAGAGCCAGCTGTTAACCCTACTTTTTGTGGAGTGAAAATTGTTGGAATTCTTGTGTTAAACAATTTGAGTCGATAACGATATTCAACGAAAAATGAATATATGCAAAGCATGAATATGTGTGATTTCTTTTCATTTGATGAAGTCAAGAGGTCTAACTAATCAATTTCTTTAAAAAGAAAAAAAAAAAATTTTTATTAAAAGCCATTTTAGCCTATGTCATGAGTCATAAGAAAAGAATCTTGAAGTTGTTTTAATAGAAACCCCTTGACGAAACAACCTACTATCAACAATGTCTTGTAAATGTACCAATGACACAAGAAGTGAATTTGCCTATGATAGGGATGGTCTTCCTATTCCGTGGTTAACTATTAATTTTTGGCTTTGAAAGAGAGTAAAATGACTCAGACGGACTTCATTGCCGAATGCACCCTTATCCGTCCTTGCGATATGTAATGTGATAACCGTATTATACAATCGAGTTTGAAATATAGATTGTGGGTTTTCACGGCATGGAGGTAAGACACTTCAAAGAATGGTTTTGAGATTCTTACACTAGAAGCGACTCACTTGGGAGATGTACACCATCGGCGGTTTAAGCCGACAGTTAACCAAGTGTTAGCGGTAGGTTGGTAGAACAATCAAAGCACCCATATCCACCAAGTTCAGAAAGTGAATTGATTGTTATCGCCAAGTTGGTAAATAACATAAGTAACCGATATGTTTTCAGGCAAAGTTTTGACAACTTCTTCATCGGTAAGTTGGTGGAGTCCATATATAAGAAAAAAAGAACAAACTAATTCACTTTATTCCACAACAACTTGTGGATGGAGATTAAACCACCGATAGATAAAGATCCAATTATCATTAATGAAGTGTTGATGGCCAGATTATCACTAAGTTGAAAGCATCAAATTACCAATATGTTTCTTCGCAATAAATATAAATAACTTAGCAATCGCCTCCATGCACCAGCAAGTTAATAAGATACCAATACATGCTAAGTTGTTGTTCTTATCGGCAAATACATGCTAAGTTGCTGTTCTTATCGGCAAAGGAGAATTTTAAAGAAAGAAGACCAAGAATCCCACGTGGTGCATAAAAGACGTAAAGATGTTATTGTATCGTGCTTTAAGAAGAATAGCCATGGTTTTGTTTCATTATCGCTGAGTTGGTGGGAAGCATCAAATTACCGATGCATTCCATTCCTACGCACAACGTGGAAAATCTTAAAGTCATGTAACTGTTTCATACACCGGTGAGTTGGCCAACCTTAACAAAATGCCGATACACTTCAATTCCTCCATTCTCATCGGCGATATGAGAGTGTTTTAAAATACAACGCCTTTCCTTAAACTTCCACATGGCAGGTTGAAAGCACCACGTGGCCCATAATCAACACAAAGTTAGTTCTGATAACTAACTCTTAAAACGGCTGAAGCTTCCAGATATCTTAAGTTCACGTTGAAATAGAGATATGAAGAGTATCGCATTATTGTTTGGAAGAACTGAAAAACCGAAGAAACTCAAAGTATCCTCAAGAATAAAGACTGATCCAAATTCAAAGAATATGTGCTTAGAGATTGCTCAACCCATATCCGAGAAGGATACAAATGAGGCCACCTCTGCGGACTTTGTTGTGACAAAGATTGATATGGGACCTTCTTCTCATGAGTCTGATATTCAGAACTTTAATGTGATGACAACCAAAATGGTGGAGAGAAGTGAAAAGGATAAGCAATCCAAGGATCAATTGAAACAACAAGTGCACACTTTGTATTCTTACTTGAAATCCGTGGTTGATACCTCCACTATGCCACTAAGTGTAGATCGTCAGCCAATTATATTCACACCAGAAGGAGAAATTGAAAGGAATGTTATGGATAATCTTCAAAAGTACCAAGCCTATGGAAAGGTAACTGAAGGTTGGGTAGAAAAGGTCAAAACTCTCGCATGTGAATTCCTAGTCCAAGCAAAATCTATCCATGATGAGGCCTTAATAAAGAAAAATACTATTGAGAAAGACTTGAAGAATGTCAAGAAAGAGGAGGCGGCTTGGAAAGAAATTGTGAATGATTTTAAACAAATGATAGAAATTGGAATGGACACCCTTGCAACCGAGAAAATCTTGCCTAGTAATGAAAAAGATTATCCAGAGATATGGATAGAAAGCATTAACTGGAAACTAGTGATCATAGATCAAGTTTCATCAGAGTTAGAAAAGCTCATGCTTTCATGTGATCAAGTGTGTGTCAAACTCCAAGGACAACTCACTGCTCTTCTCCCAAATGTGACATTGATGGAAGACTTGCAGGTGTTACAGAATAGCTTCCAGAACATGGTAGATCAACAGCTTTTTAACAGGACAAATTTTAGTGAAAATACCATCGAAAGGTTGATTGATATTTACTATTCCTTGAGAACTTCTATGCCTCAGACACTCAGCATGGTGACAGAACTAAGTGGCATTCATAGAAACTTAAAGACATGGAAACTGAGGATAGCTAGCATCCTAATTCCCAAAGGAAAATCTGTCACTTCGGCCATTCGACTTTTTAGAATCTTCAGAGACGAAGGACCTGGACAACCTAATGTGCCTACAGAAGCAACAGCCTCATCGGCAATGCAAGGAGTTAGCTTAGAATAAGTGCAGAGTTGCATTTTGTATAGTCTCCATTTTTGTTGTGTTACTCGCATCATGTTTTTGTCTTTCTTTGTAAATAACTCTCATGATCGAGTTTCCTTTCTCTCATCTCTATTTCTGTATTGTAATAAAAGATAATCTTGGCTCTTTTCATATGAGGTAGTTATCCTAAGTTCTCATTTTGGGTAGTTTTTCTAAGTAGTTATTTTTCCCAAAGTTGAGGAAGTTATTTCAAGTAGTTGACTAAGTTATAAAGTAGTTATAAAGGTGGTTAGGGTAGTTACCTCAGGTGGTTACCACTTCACCTATATATACCTCATTATTATTCAAGGTATGGGATTCCACTTTTTCACAAGCTTTGTATAAGAGACTTGGATAGTATTATTCAAGCAATTAAGCAATAGAGATCAATTTGGATGTGTGTTCAACTTATTCTCATGGGTTATTATCGATGTTCTTATGTTTGATTGATGATTACCTAATGCTTTCCCTTTTAACATTGAATGTGAAGAAGTTTATTTCAAGTTGTGGTATCTCAAACTTGATTATATGGAATTTATTTTAATCTAGATTCATACCTTATATGGCGTTCAATCTTTCTTTATTGTTCGTTCTTTAAATTTTTGAAAAATCCAAATACCCCCATTATACGAGGGAGCTGCCCCTCTCAAATGCAGAGAAGAATTACCATTTCTTTGTGATTCTTCAACTGTTGTAAATGCTTTGTTGCTAATTACAGGGCAAAACAAAGTTTTTCAAGAAAGTTTCTTAAAGCAACAAATCCGTTTACCAACAGTATGTTACACTATTAGGTTTACAGGTCCTTTGTTTATAGTGAGATTGTTTGTTATAGCTAGTTCGTAGAATGCTTGACAGTTCTTTGATGTGTGGATTCAAGTGTTGCAGCTTAGAGGACATGTTGATTTTGTTTATGTAGTGTTCCAGTTTAATTTTCTGATGTTGGTTTAATTTGCATGAGAAATTTTGTTGTTTCTAGACTTTAGTGCTATCAACTATTATAGTCTTTGGCTGACAAAGATGGGGTATCTTATTTGGATCATACTCTTTTGGTTTGGATATACATTGGAGGCTGAATTTGGATGATGATATGAGTCTCACCATGGCATGTGTAGATCCATATTTTATATTTTACATTAGAGGATGGTTTTGGGCTGTCTGGTTAATGTGCTTTATTGTTTATCTACATGTTTCATTTGGTGTCAACTTTGGGCGATGTGTTAGCATGTGTGGTTCATTGGAATCATTTTATAAGGATGTTTTGTGATGTGTTTGGGTCCTTTCTATCTCCCAGAGTGGACCACATATGGCATTATTGGTTCAGGTGGCCTAATTTATGCAACATTATATATTCTATCTATGGCCGACCTAGTTGAGAGTTTTAATGAATGATCTTGTATATATAGATTTGTGGTTATATGAGTTGAGGTATAAAGTGCGTGTAAATTGATGTGAAGTAGATGTGAATGATATGCAAGCAAATTTGGTGTGAAAGTCAATTTGTGAAGAGCTTTGATGATGATATCTTCAGTGTGACAGCGTTTTGAGACAATGTTTGTTATCAGATTTGTTTGCCATGATATTGGTCACTTGAAACATAGGTTTAAGGATAATTTCATGATTAGGAGATCTTGTTAATTTCAATTCATTGATTCTTTGCACTTGTCAGAAGAAGGTGTGTTCCTTTTTCTTGTTTGTGTAATCATTTGTATCTGGCCCTGAGATAGTGAGTCTTAGTAATGCAATTCCTTTGTATCTTTCTCTTAGGTTGTGTACCTTAGTATTGCAAGTACTATCAAGTGTTTGAGATCCTTGGCCTTAAGCCTAAAATATTGTAATTAATTTTTCATATTGTGAGTGTGATTCTCATCGTGAATTTTTCTTGTTTAGGGTTTTCCACACAAATCTAGTGTTCATGTGTTCATTATGCTATGTGATTTCATGTTTCATAATTGCAATAATAAGTTAATTATGGTTTGAAGTTTGATAGATCAGAAGGAAATTATTTTAAGGTCCAGACTGCTTCACCCCCCTCTTAGTCCTATGGTGTGTTCAACATAAACTGATATCAATGTATTTGCTGAAATGAAACTTGTAATAGCTAAAAGTGCTTGTGCAGAGCTTGTGAACTGAGAGAGAGGGACATAATTAAAAATATAGGAGCTCTATTACTAATATGAGTGAGAAGAGTTGTTACGCTTATGTTCAAGTGTTACAATGAATGGCATAAATGAGCCACATGGAAGATACACTTTTGAATCTAAAAACTTCTGAGGATTTTAGCGTGCAACACACACATCTGCATGTAGCACTGTTGTCCAAGAGAATTTTTTTAATTTTCAAAAGGCAAAGTGATGACGCTTCATCTTTATCATTCATGAAGTTAAAATC
The DNA here is from genome assembly GCF_030272615.1 of Cryptomeria japonica. Classification (NCBI taxonomy): domain Eukaryota; kingdom Viridiplantae; phylum Streptophyta; class Pinopsida; order Cupressales; family Cupressaceae; genus Cryptomeria; species Cryptomeria japonica. Next base: position 695,853,736 of record NC_081415.1, on the reverse strand, counting down.
TTTGAGATCATGACATAGATTTTATCATGAATGTTGAGATTAGTTACACAGACATAATGCATAAGTGTGAAATTGCTACCATGTGCAAATTTCAACACTACATTATCATTTATTTTTTAAATTTAACTTATTTCATTCCTTAAGTTTAGGTTATTTCAGCTTCCAATTTGGAAAATTATAGACGTCTTTAATTTTAATTACTTTGTATTGCAACATTTCTTCATTTTGTCTTTCAAATTTCATCTTTTAATTACATTGATTCAATTTTGAAAGAGGAAATTTTGGATTTACCTTTAACTAAAACTAACCATAGCTAATGATCCTACCATGCATTATGCATAAATTCAGAGATTTAATCAAGGAGTCACTTTCTATCTAGTCACTAATTATAAGGAATATGTGCAATGAGGTCTCCAAGAATATAGGTGTTCATAAACATTACATTCTTTTTTTTTTACAAAGTAGTTTAGGATTGGAATTCAATTAGGGTTAGGGTTGGAATTAAGGTTCGGATTATCATTCAATTGGGTTGAGTTATAGACAAGATTCAATTAGGGTTATGTTTTGAGTTAGGTAAGACTAAGAATTTAATTAAATACATTTTAATTAAGCTTAGAGTTTATTTAGAGATCAATCATGATTGAGATTAGGGTTATAATTCAATTAGTGTTATGAATTAATTAATGTTATTCTTAGGGTTCAATTAGTGTCAAGGTTTAATTAGGGTTACAATAACATAGATGGTTTGAGTTAGGGTTTACTCAGGTTTCAATTTGTGTTAAATAAAATAACTAAAACAAAATAAAATAGACACTTCGAGAATGACATCTCTTGACATCATCTATATAAATGTCTCTAAATATGAATATGCTAGTTTAATTACAATTACAAACAAATGTTTACATTGAAATATTATTGTATTAATACTTCAATTTTAAAGTAAAATAAAATAGCTATAATAAATCTCTTATTTATAAAATAGTAAAACACGTGAAGTAAATTTTTTATCATGTTTTCCTTTAATTCTTTCAAAATTATAAGAAAAATAACTTTTCCAAAAGAAAAGTGTATTTTAACAAATCAAATAAATACAAAATTATTTAAATAAAAAAAATCATAAAACTTTGATACTATTGATATAACTATGTATACAAATTAGAAAAAATTAATTTAAAAATTATAAATAAAAACATCAAACACCAAGAAATATACTTCCATATCTTATATGTGTGTGTAGACACCTAAATTTGATTAATCTGATTAATTGAATTTAGCTATCCTAAATGCTCTTAAATTAAATATACATGCATTATTATTAAATTAATTAGTGTTTCCTCCTTCTACCTAATTATTTTTATTAATTATGATATAGTCCCCTTTTAATTGATTATTTAACAACCATAAATCATTTAATTGATTAAATGTGATCATTTCTTCTATTAAATAAATCAAATGCATAATTTGGTTATTCAATTCATTGCTTGTCCTTTTACTCCTTTTCTCCCATTATGGAATTAATTAATTGATTAATTCCATTTCTCCAAATGTCTCCTAATCTTAACCCCCCATCTAACCCTTCTTCTAACCTAACTCACTAACTAGCCTTAGGTTTTAACCAACCCTATCCCTTCAAACCAACCTTATCCTTCCAACCTCCCCCCTCACATGTGTGCACATTCCTAATATTCTAATTATTTGGAAAAGAATCATTTATTTGGATGTTTCTCTCCCAAATGGACATGTGTCCTTGGGGAAACTTGTCATTTCTCTTCATGACACTTGCCCTTCTCAAGGACACTTGTCATCTTTGGCTTAGCCACTTTGAGGACAAGTGTGGAATCTCATTCCACCTAGCATTTTGAGAATTTTCACTTGTCCTCTTTGAAGACAAGTGTCTCCTTTATAAGCCTCATCTCCTCCCAACCAAGCCTATTTAATCCCTCCATTTTTTTCACAAACTATCCACTTTCATGCAACCATACCATTATAATGTCATTTTGAATCCTTATTTCATATCCATCTACATCCAATTTAGTTTAGATTTTTGCATATACAATCATGGAGCATCTTCGAGCACCCTTGGGATCGTAGAATCAAGCACACATTGAACCAAGTCGAAGGAAAAATCCTCAACAAAAAGGGCTATTAAGTTTTCATTCTCTTGCTCATTAATTATTCTTTTAGCTTCCTTTTTATTGTCCTATCTTAAGTAGTTTTCTTCCTTTGCCTCATTATTTATTCCTTCTAGTTGCTTCTTTTCCCCCAAAGCTACAATACTACTAGTTTAATCTCTTGCCACGAAGCCAGCCTCAGAAGGGCCAAGGTTGCCCTTTGACAATTGTCAAAATTCACTTTGATCCAACTGTCCTCAAGCTTACTCCATTCTACATTTGATTTTCCCTCTGAAGCTGACTTAACCCGAGCTAGCCCATTAACAAGTCAACAACATAAATATAATCAAAATAATAGATAATCTTAAACTAATAATTAATAGTTAATTTTAAGATTAATTTTATTTTTATAATTATAATTATATAAGTTTTATAATTAAATTAGGATTATATTCTTAAGAAAAATGTATATTTTCACTATAATGTTTATACTGTATTTTTTAAGTTAGAGTTATAGTTAATATTATAAAATATAATCAAAACAATATAATTTTAAATTAACAATAATTCAAAATTATAATAATTAAGAATTACAACAAATATTATTATTGCAATACTATAAAGGCAAGTACTTGCCACTACGTGGCACTTGTTTATTTTATATAATTTTATGATTATTAATTACACCGACAAGCATATTACACTCACAACGGATGTAAGAACCTTCGTCAATAAAAACAAAAGTCATTTAAGTTGACGTGCATTTGAACATCAATGAATTTCTCAATTAAAAAAAAAGCATTATCTATATTATTTAAATTATTATACTAGTCATAGGTATTGCATTCGCTAAAGCCAATCAATCAATTAGTTTGAACCAATCAAAAGTGATTATTATTTTTGCTTTTAAAATAAACTTGGATTTTGTAAAGTTGAGATTTATATTTTTAAATTTAAGATATTGTAGAAATTATTTATCTATGCTATGATTCGTTTAAAAAAATTGATGCTATAGGAGCAAATTTTTAGAAATGGTAGATTTTTTAGGTTTTTTTTATTTCCTTGTATTTTTTAAAAAAGAAATGTCTATTTTAAATAGTTTTTTTAATTTTTTATTATTTATAATATTATCAATAAAACATTTTTTCTAATAGATATATAAATTTTAATAATTCTATTTTTTATATGTCCAAGGGGTTGAGCTTAACTGGTTAAAACACTGGGTTCTCACTGTGGAGACCCAAGTTCAATTCCCAATAGGGACATCTAAAATGGAATTCTAAGCTGTGACTCTTGGCCTTCCATAAAAATGGGGAAGGTCTAGGGTCAATAATTCAAAATATTGTGGCTTCGGCCTATTACCTACCAAAAAAATAAATAATAATAATAATTCTTTTTTTATATCAAAATATAGATAATAAAAAAAATTATAGGGATTTGATTCAATTTAAATTAATTAAATAAAAAATTAAATACAAATATTTCGATTAAAAAAAACCTAATTAATATATGTATTCTTTATAATTGTATTTTATATATCTCTTTGAAATCATTCTATTTTTAATACTATTTGAAAATCATACGTTTTTTAATCATTTTTTTTGGTTGATAATTATATGTATTTTATTGATATTTTAAACAAAGTACATAAGTTGTAGTATCATCTATCCCACATCAAAAGAAGCATTGCCAAAAATTGCTTCCAAAGGATGTCCATAGTCTGACAAAACATCAACCAAAACTCTACCCTGCCTATCAGTATTCAACACTATACACCCATTTATACAATTTAACTCTTTAAAACATATAACAATTGATCAATTAACTGCATAAACAAGCTTTAAATAAAAAATAGTGTTTACCTTTTCATTTCTTCCTCATTGTTTTCAAAGGCACATTAATCCATTGGTCTTTCATCTTGAATCCTGCTTATGGTTCTTCCTCCGGCCTTGCCTTCCTCTTTCCTTTGGCTCGCTCTCATTCTTTCACCAACAAGCAATGAATCAACAAATTTCAATACATTTACGTTTCTGCACAATGCTCATCCTTGTTCGTTCCCTACGCCCAGTGAATAAACAACATCAGCTATTTAGGAGTCTCCTCATTTGTTCCCTTGGCCACCTCTATTGGCATAAACCCTACCCCCAAAATGTCCTTTTCAACATCCAATACAGACCATTCAATCAATCATTTCCCACACAACCCTTCAACACCCATCTAACATCTTCTTTCCATCCAACCTCCAATCGCCATGTGGCCACCATCGACACAATGTCTATATTTGTCCTACACCTGTGTTTAGTCGTCAAAAACTCTTCACCCAAAAGGATTTCCATGATCTGAATGAAAAATGTCTTCATCAAATTTGAAAAGCTTTTTCATTTTTTTCTTAGTGACTTTGCCAATAAATTCTAATTGTTGCCTTGGCATAATCAAGGAAGAGTTTGCCTCCATATTAAAATGCAGTCACCACCCATCTTCAATTGTGAGCACCAAGTGCTACCCATGTCACATCACCCTGCCACCACACCCTTTCATTAATAGCTTCTAGAAATGGTCAAGTACTATTTTAACTTAGAGATCAAGTTCAAAATTACAAAAATCTTCTAGCATACTTTTCGACCCATCATCAAGAGTCACTACCCATTTGGATAGCATGCCTGCCATGTCATTCCCCAGTCCCATCACATACCCAACTTCAAATTCCTCAAAAGTTTCTAATAAATGCTTGACAACGGTTATATATTTATTCAAATTCTAGGTACATATTTCACCCTTTTTTATTGCATTATATGGAGCTTCCAAAGCCAATCCAGGAGATTTGGGGGTAGAAGTGGTGTTTAGAGATTGGAAAGGGAGCATTATAGCATTGGGAGCTCAAAGGTTGTGTAGGGGCACAAATAATGAGGCAAAGGCATAGGCGGCTCTACTGGTGGTTGAATGGGGCTTAAAATTCGATTTGTCAAAGCTCCATTTGGAAGGTGATTCTTTAATAATTATCAATGCAATAATAAAAGGGGAGACACAAGCATTGATTTTAAATAAATATGTCAAAAAAATTAAAAAATGATATAAATATTTTTAGTGATTTTAGAGTCTCTCATGTACGAAGGACATGGAATTATATGGTGGATGTGTTGTCAAAGTGGGCCACGTCATTTGAAATGGAGAAGGCAATTTATTTTGATGATTTCTGAAATCTTCAGACTGATGATGTGGAGGCAGATGCTTAAGGTGTCATGCATATCCTAGAAATTGGCAACTACGAAGATGGGGAGTGGCAGACATGCTCATTAGCTCGAAGGGTGGTGGATTTATTGTTGCTTCAGTAGGATTAGTATGTTTGCAACATGCCAAGGGCAATTCATTTATGATTTTACATTAATGAGCAGGGTAAATGATGGTGTGCATAGGAGGAATGCTTTTGAAATGGTGGTGCATCGATAGAAGTTATGGCTTTTTAGAAGAGGCTTATTTCTTGGTAGATGGTTGCATTTTTATCTACAAGCTCCTTTATTTCTCTCAGAGTTTGGTTGCAGAGAGGTTTGGGTGAAGTTGTGAAGGTGGTGGAATTGTTGAAGTGGAAGAAATGGAGGCTAGTTTTACGTTTAAAACTGAGAAGCGATTGGTTCCCTTTGTAGGACGAGTCTCAGACAAAAGATTACAGGGCCTCTTTCAGTTCAAGGATGAGAAGTTAATAGAGGCAGTGAAATTGGCTATGGGGGAGGAGATAAAATATATTAGCCACTGCTATAGAACAAATATGGATGTATATTCATTAATGGTTGTGTGGGGTTTGGAATTTGAAGACTTGATTGATACTGTGAAGATGGTGATGAAGGTTCTAGTTCCTGAAGAATATTTGTTGGGTATAGACACTATATTTGAATGGTCACTTCCTGGAGAAGGATCCGATGTGGTTGAAGGAACCAATGGAGAAATTCCAGTAAATAATTTTCCATTTGTGTGATGGCAAGAAGGTGAACTGAAGGAGAGGTTCAGGGCAATGGCAAAGCGTGGGTGGGAGGCATTGAAGACCTTCGTGGACCTAATGCGAGTGGAGGTGGAGTTGAGGGAGGATTTGGAGGAGGCCATATGGGAGGTGAGACACGAAATAAGACTGAGAAAGAGGAAGAATGATGCAAATAGTGCACTACCTAGGTTATGCGGTGGTTCCGCCTGAATTTCCATTTATTTTGTGTCTGTTTATTTGTCTGTTGCAATGACTAAACTATGGTTTGTGTTCTAGTTCAGATGGTAGTTTTAGAATCCTTTCAAAATGTGTTAATATGACTGTAATCGAGCAAATTTTAGGCTCGTTTTGAAGATTGTTTGGGTCTTTTAAGGTTTTTTTTTGTACAGAAAGGATGTATGGGTTGTTTTTTGATGATCAGGGTGGTTTTCTGGTTTACAATGTATTTGGCTACTTTTATTAATAAAATCTATATATATATATATATCTAATTTTAAAATAACAATGATTCAATATTCTAATAATTAAAAATTAAAACAAATATTTTTATTACAATTCAAAATTAGAACAAATATTTTTATTACTATGTGGCACTTGTTAGTACTTTCCATTAGGCTAGTACTATTGGATTCACTTAAGCCTAATTAGTTCATTTTTTGCACCAATAAAAAATGATTATTATTTTGGTTTTCAAAATAAACATGATTTTTATAAAGTTGAGATTTATATTTTTAAACTAAAAATTATTTATCTAAAATATGATTGGATGAAAAAAATTGGTGTTATAAGAGCAAATTTATAAGACTGGTAGATTTTATAGGCTTTTTTTAGATTTCTTTATATTTGAAAAATAAATGTCTATTTTAACTAACTTTTTTCATTTTTTATAATCTTGTAAATAAAGTGAATTTTCTCTATAAATATATTTAAAATTTAATAAATTTTTTTTTGAAAAATATAAATAATAAAATCAATTAACTATTGTATAGGGATTTAATTCATACCATTTAAATAAAATAAAATAAAATTGTAAATAAATACTTAAACTATTTTTTTTTTATTAGTAATATTAAGATTTTTATTAATTACTAATAGAAACTTTACATTTCAATCTGTTAAAAAACTTGCAATACCAAACCACCCTTCAAAAAAACATCATACAAAACCACCCTCCAAATTGCCTTGAAACCACAACCACTAACCCATCATTGTATCAGCATACAAAAAATAAACAGTGTGAACACCCCAAAATGACTCGTGATAGTATCAATCCAAAGAATTTTCAATGGAACAGTTCAAACAACCAGAGCAAAACATAGAAAAAACCCAAGCCAAAAACACAATAAAGGAACTCTATTAACATAGCTAATCGGAGGAGGAGCTCGGGTCCACATGCCTTTGTTTCCTCGCTCGGCCTCTAGCATTTGCACTCGTTCTCGCATCTTCAAGGGCTCTGGCCTCCTTGATTGCGTGCTGGAAGAATAGATAGAGGCTCGTTTGCCTTCACTCTCTCTACCAACATGCTTCTGGTCCTCGATCGTAACCTTCTCCCACTCGCTTCCACATCCCCTGCTTCCTCACGATCTTGCCTTACAATTTCTTTTAGTTCCATTATCTACACGTACATTTCTAGTGCCTCCCAACCTCTACTCATCGTCTCTCTAAACCCTGCCTTCACCGCTTCTAGTCATTTGAGGAAAGGAATATGTCTTCCCCTTAGCTCTAGGTGGAATTCCAGAATACCTTCAGAGACCTCAAACCCCTGACTCGATACCGCCCACTCTAGCAGAGACTCCAAATTGCTCAAATATTCAGGTGGTACAATTGCTTGCATAACCCTGTGCACTTCCGCACATGAAGAGACCAATTCGAGCCCCCACACCATAATAAGGGAGTAAATATCCACCCTTATCCAATATCTATGGCCAATTACCTCCACATCTTCCCCCAAAACCAACTGTACACTTCTCAAAAACAATGGATTCTTCGAACGAAACATGCCTTTCAAGCATCTCACCGAGACTGGCCCCAAGAATTCCATCAACAATTTGGTGGATTTCAATGTGAATTTGGCCTCCATTGCACATGAAACCAACTTCATACTGTCAAAAAACCACTTTTGCAGACCACAAAAAACTCCCGCTAGACGCATTGAATATACACTCATTCCCATTACTACTATTAATGGGATCGTCCCAACGTACGCCGCCACTACAGAGAAATTCGACATTAATTGCCAATATCAGCTGAGCCAACCTAATGTCTCAGGCATAGAAAACACATCCTTCTCACACACTTCCTCTATTTTTATAAGTACAAGCTGGTACAAAACATTTAAACATGTTATTGAATTGTGATGTCATCTCTTCCCCACCACCTCGTCACAAACTTGTCCAAATCATATGCCACGTCCGCTATCACATTCCCACCCCTTCTAATATGAGATATGCGAAAGCCTTGGAAATTATTTAATAATGAACATATCAATGTTATAAATTTATTTTATTTCCAACTTACGGATGCACCTTTCATAATTGAGTCCATCACTACCTTGGAGTCACCTTCCAAATGCACCTTCGAGACATTCATATTAGCAACCAATTCGACTGCTAATAAGGCAACTTGCACTTCTACTTCATTATCAGTCTCATCCTATAACCTTTGTGCTCCCTTGAAAAGAATAATCCCTTCCTCATCCCGAGCAACACAACTCACCCCTGAGATGCCCGGGTTACCTCTAGATGCCCCATCGAAATTTATTTTGATCCACCCCTTCTCTAGGATAGACTATACTTCCTCCTTTTGCCTATGGTCCCCATGCGAAGGATGAACCCTTGAGAACCCATGAACGGGTAATACTTAAACTATTTCATTACAAGCATTACACAACAAATATTTCTATAAAAAAAAATAAACCAAAGCATGTATCTTTTATAATTATAATTTTGTATAACTTTTTTTGGAACTTTTTGAAAATCATAATTTTTTTAATTGTTTTAATACATACAATATAATTTTATAACATTTAATCATAAATTATTATTTATTTTTTTAATTTAGTCATTAAAAAATACCTATTTTCACTTTATTATTTATATTATATAATTTTATAATTATTAGTAGTTATTTTATTAGGATCAATTAAAATTAATATTACATAAATATAATTAAAATAATAATATATAATATTAAACTAATATTTAATAATTAAGTTTAAGATTAATTTTATTATTATAATTATAATTATGTAGATTTAAAATTAAATTAGGATTATGTTCTTAAGAAAAATGTATATTTTCACTATAATGTTTATATTTATATTTTTTTTATGGGTAATATAGTATTTTTTATTAATATTTAAATTTTAAATTTAGCTCCTCATCTCTTTAGAAAGAAAAGAACACACAACATAATCAACCTTCAAGATAATAAAAGTACTCCCAATAGCCATGACAAGAGAACTTCATGAATCGGGCATGAAACAAAGCAAGATTTAAAATTTCTCCTCCTCATCCATTTTTACACCAATTGAGTCAAAAATTTATTGAATACTTCCAAGTGGTCTTTAATTTGTCCACCATATTTAGTAGGGCATAGCTATGTCGATGCGTAGGAGATTAGGGCTGCAACCAGAGATTTCAAATATTTTAGACAAAATGAGGCCAAGATTCTATGCGAATCCGGGCTACCAATCATGGACGAAACCTAAGTGGTCCTGGGAGGATCAGAACAAAGTGTCAGGGTTTGGTACAGATGATAGGTCTAAAAGAAAATGGCGTAAGGAATTTCAAAGACCCAGAAACGCTTGCCATGATAGTTATAACAATCGCAACACTGGTTTTGAAAATGCAAAAATGGATTGACAGAAGGTTCGAGAAAAGGAATGGAGGCCAAAGAAGATACCTAGATCGGAGCTTATGGAAAAGGTAAAATCTAAACTGGTGGAACCCCAAACACTATCTTTCTTTCTGGACTACAAAATCTGGAATGATTCAGTTACTTTTTTAAGAGAGTGGGTTTTTTTTTTCTTCTGAAATGCTTTAGGGATTGGTCGGTTGTGTGTTGCGTCAATAAATGGTGTGAGGAGAAGTGGTCATTTAAAGTTGAGATTAAGACAATGCCAAATGGTTGTTTTTTTGTCATCACAAAAAATACTAAAGATAAGAACTGGGTACTTAATAACAGACCTTTTTTCTTGGGGGCAGAGGGTTGTACATCCAGGACTGGGAACCAAACTTCAATCCAATCAGGGCCCCTTTGGAAGAAGTTCCCATCTGGTTGCGCCTCTATAATCTGTCGAGGGAATACTGGAATGAGACTTTTCAATTGATTAAGAATAAGATAGGGTTTTACCTCAAATCGGATGAAGCTATATAGAAGGAAGACTTTAGCTCATATGCGAGAATTTGTATTGGGTGGAAACCTCATTCTCCTCTACCTGAATTGTTAGAAATAAATACAAATGCTATTTGTTGGCTACAACATATTGAGGTTGAAGAGCAATTGGAAAGATGCTCGATATGCAATAAGGAAGGACATTCAGTGGAGATCTGTTTGATCGGCCCAAAGGGCAAGTTTGTATAATCCTCACTCGAAGCTAGAGCAACACATTTTGTTGAAGTGACCATGGGGTTAGGTTATCCAAAGTCATTGAATAATGGAACTTCATCTTCCACGAAGGTGAACGAATACAGGGATAAAGGAACAAATCCAGGGAGTGGAAATTTAGATGAGTTGACCGATGGAAACAGTTTGTAAGTCAGATGGAGGCAACGCAGCTAGTAGAGGAAGCCCTCAACAAAGTTGAAGCTGCTATGAATGTTTTGGATGCAATAATTGAAGATACTAAGAAGGTTAATCACGTAGAAAGAGATCTACTTCTCGAACAATGTGTCGACACAAATGATGACATGAGGACTGAGAGTGGTGATGGGGGAGATGTTGATGCATGGGATGAAGAAGAGGAGGATTGGGATGCTTTTGATGAATAAGACATTCTTGAGAGTCAGACCATTAATCATTTTGATTCCCAATTAGATAAAATTGCAATAGGGGAAAAAAAGTCCAGAGATAGGAAGCCCAATAGAATCCAGAAAGCTATGGCTGGAAATGCTAAAGGTAAATCCAAACTTACAGTAGGGAAGGGAGGTCCCCTTCCTGAAGGAAAATGAAACTCATAAGTTGGAATGTCAGGGGTTGTAATGCCCTTGAAAAGCATTGTCTGATCAAGGATGGGCTTGAACAGATGAAACCAGATTTAGTTTGTTTTCAAGAAACAAAGATGAGTTTGGAGGAGGCAGAAATGTTGTTGAAAGGTTGGAGATCATGGAAAGGGTTTTTTGCGAGTGTTGTGGGTTCCTCAGGTGGACTTGGCATTATCTGGAATCCAATTCTCATTAAGGTGGAGGAGCTCATCAACGCTCATTCATGGCAACTGTGTAAAATTCACTCTTTCAGTATTAACTATGATTTCTTTCTCATTAATATCTATGGGCCAATGAAAACTAACTTGCAACTGGAAACTTGGAAGCAAGTGTGTGTAATTTTAAATAACCTGTCTCAGGAGCTGGTGGTGCTTGGGGGAAACTTCAATGCCATTTTGGACTTGACAGATAAGAAAGGAGGAAATGTGGGAATTACAGCCTCACAAGTGGGTTTCCAAAACTATATTGCTAAAAATGGTTTGAGAGAGGTTAAGACCAACAAAGGTTGTTTTATATGGTCTAATTGAAGAATGGGAGGGGATCATATAGCTGAGAAATTAGACAGGTTCTTTTGGGGGGCAATTGGGCTTCCAAGTCTCTAATTTTTTATGCGGGAGCCAAACCGATTGTTGCTTCAGATCATTTTCTTATTGAACTCTTGATATGTCTTGACAGTGTCCTGATTCGATGTCCTTTTAAGTTTAAGAAAATATGGTTAAGGGACGATGGGCTAAAAGATTTAATTAATTCTTGGTGGAGGGATGCTCCTGTGGTTTATGGATCGTGGGCGTTCAAGTTTGTCAAGAAATTGCAATTTCTTAAAGGAAAGCTGAAGGAATGGAATAGGGTTAAGTTTGGGAACATTTTTGTGAACATAAATGAAATAGAAGAAGAGCTTGAAGACTTGTAGTTGATCATCGTGGACCAAGATATGACAATGGAACCTTTTAATAAGGAAAAGTTCCTCAAGTCTAAATACAATAAAATTTTGGCTAGAGAAGAAGTCTACTGGAAACAAAAGTCTTGAGAAGGTTGGTTGAAGGAAGGTGATAGAAACACAAAGTTTTCCATAATTTTGTTAAGGTCAGAAGATCCTGGAACAAAGTGACTTCAATTAAGAGCAGGGAAAATGTAGTCTTATAAAAGATTGAGGATATTAATAAGGAAGCGATTGATTTCTTCACTGAACTTCTATCTAAGGACAAGAGTTTAGATTTAAGACAACAAGATACGTTTCTAAATTTTATTCCCCGGGTTATCTCAGACAGCCAGAAACCAAATCCTCTGCAAATCTATCATGTTTGAAGAAGTGAGACAAACAGTTTTTTCTATGGTGGGGGATAAGGCTTCAGGACCTGATGGGTTTCCGACCTTTTTCTATCAACAATTTTGGGATGTGGTTGGCCATGATGTCTATCAAGTGGTGGAATAGGCGAGAATTAATGCAAGGGTCACTAAAGAAGTGAACTGTACTTTTCTAGCCTTGATCCCCAAAGTTGAGAGATTGGTTTCCTTTGGAGATTTCAGAACAATTTCACTTTGTAATGTATTATATAAGGTGATAGAAAACGTTATAATGAATAGATTGAAACCTCTGCTGAAGCTTATTATTTTGGAGGAGAAAAGTGGGTTTGTTCCGAGGAGATCGATTGTGGAAGGCATCATAATAGCTCATGAAGCTATTCACTCAATAAGAAAAGCTAAGGTTGAGCAGATGCTAATTAAATTGGATATTAAAAAAGCTTATGATATGGTAGACTGTGACTTCCTTGTCTGAGTATTGGAAAGGTTTGGTTTCTCCCCTCTTTGGATCATCTGGCTAAAGGTGTGTATTGATGGACCATGGGTTTCTGTACTAGTTAATGGAAGCTCGCAAGGTTTCTTTCAATCTTCCAGAGGTTTGTGGCAAGGTGATTCTCTCTCTCCCTTCCTCTTTATTTTGTTGGTTGAGGTACTAGGTAGATATATTAATCATCTGAGACGGGAAAACAAGTGGAAAGGTGTACATGTCGCTGCTGGTGTTGAAGCGGTCACTAACCAACAATTTGTTGATGATACAATTTTTTTGGGGGATGCTTCACTAAGGGAAGCCCACTATTAAAAAAACTTGATGTGTTTTGTGAGGCGTCTAGGCAGCAAGTGAACTAGGCCAAATCAAATATTTTATTTTTTAACACAAACTTGAGGAAGCTGAGAGAGATTGTTAGAATTTTGGGTGTCAAAGCGGGATCTCTTCCGGGCAGATTTTTGGGTACCCCATTGTTTGGAGGTCCAAACAGGACAAATATGTGGTATAAATTGATGGATAGTTGTGTAAATAAATTAGAGGCTTGGAAGAGTAAATGGCTTACCTCGGATGGTAGACTGTTGTTGTTAAAATTTGTTATATTTGCAATGCCTATATACTATATGATGTGCTTCAGAGTCTTGGAAAAAATTGTAAGGAGTATTAACCTGTTCATGAGGAAATTCTTTTGGAATGGTAAGAGTGAGCAGGATAATATCCCGTTGGTTGCATGGGATAAAGTTTGTCAACCCAAATTGGCAGGTGGTGCAGGTTTGAGGAAGTGGAGTTTGCTAAATGAAGCAATGGGTGCAAAATTGATATGGCAAATTTATGAAAAAATAGATAAAAAATGGGTACAGATCCTGAAACATAAGTATTTGGATTCAAATGATAGAAAGAATCTTTATAGTGCGTGACCCCCCGAGAGGATCTGCGGTGTGGAACTTTTTGTTGTCTTGTAGGAATGTGATAACATATCACATTACATGGCAATTAAGGAATGGGGAGAAAACAAATTTTTGGATAGATTCGTGGGATGGCAGACCAGTTTTGTCCTTGAGGGGGGAGGTGTCTCAAATCAAACAGGTGACTAAGGCTATCTGGGGCTCAAAAGTAAAGGATTATCTGATTAAAGGGAGATGTAATGGAGTGGATGAATGGAGGTGGAAGGATGTTGATACACTACCAATATCCGCCTAGCAAAAATCTTGGTTTAAAGGGATTTTGGATGAGTATGCACCAATGCTTGGTATGAAAGAAGATGTCATTAAATGGTGTGGATCAAAATCAGGGAACTACTTAGTTAAAATAGGATATAATCTCATTGAAAATGTAGAAATCCATTCAGAGTGGTCATCGAAGCTATGTTGGAGTTCTAGGTGCCTACCCAAGGTAGGGTTTTTTTCATGGCTAGTCTTGAAAAAAAGAATTCTGACGGGAGACAGAATGATGAGGCCAGGTTTTAATGACCTGTTCCAATGTGTTATGTGTAAAGAAAAGGAAGAATCTCTGGACCACTTGTTGTTACAATGTGATATAGCTCAAGGAGTGTGGAAATTCTTACTAGGTAAATTGGGGTGGGAAATCCCTCTTCCAGATAAAGTATGTGATCTTTTTAAAAGTTGGTTCATGGAGCACAGGAAATCCATCCTTTCATGTGTATGGATAGTTTCACCATCCATTGCAATTTGGGAACTCTGGAAAGAAAGAAATAGGTGAGTGTTTTAAGATAAAGAAGTTGTTGGATATAATTTGTTTTAGGACAGAGGGAGCTATTTCAGAAGTTGTTTCTTCTGCGACAGCAAATCATAATTTTTTGAAATATCTATATGGCTTGATGGATAGCTTTATTCAAGCTAGGTGGTCATTGATTAAGATCAGACTCACTCATGGGTCTCAAAGGGTTAATCTTGTTGGTAGGATCCTGGGAGATAAGGAGGTAATTTGGTCAAAACCTAAAAGAGGATGGGTTAAGATCAATTTTGACGAGGCCTCAAGGGGTAATCCAGGCACTTCTGGAGCGAGATGTGTGGCTTGCGATGATGAAGGGAAGATTATTTTTAAAGGAGTAAAAAGGTTGCATGATGGAACTAATAATGAGGCAGAGATGCAAGCGACTTTGTTAGCAGCTAATTTGGCAACAAATATGAAGATTTTGAAAGTCCATTTTGAGGGAGATTCTCAATTTGTGGTTAGTTGGAGACTTAATAAGTTCATCACATTAATAATTTCAAAATTAAAATATTTTCAAGACTTTTGCATCTCACATGTAAGGAGAAGTGGAAATGTCATTGCTAACAGAATGTGACCTTGCTAAGGGAGAAGTGAGATGGTAATGATAGTACCATTCAATGGAGTTAAGGTGTTCTACCAGTACAATACCTTGTCATACTTGAAATGTGCGAAAGACATCTCTTTTCTCTTTGTTCGTGCCTAGGTTGGCTTGAGCATAACGGGCAATTAATGTCGAATTACTTTGCATTGGTGGTGGGAGTTGGGAGAGCTCCATTTATTGTGAGAATAGGAATTTTCGCTTATTCTTTGAGGTAGTCTAGCGAATTTGGTGGTAGTTAAGGTGGTTCTGGTGTAGTGTCAGGTGGCTTTTGTGGGGTGTGACATGGAAGCCAATTTCACTCTTAAGACAACTAAACTCATGCCTGCTTTCTGGGGGCCGATTCCTGCAAAATGACTGCAAAATATGTTCATTCTGAATGACCCCCTATTCTTGAGGGTTGTTCAATTGGTCCTTGGTGAGGAGGTGGTTGTTATTGGACATAGATAGAGAACAAAGGTGGACATATACACGTTAATTATTGTGTGGGGCTCAATTTTGGTTATCCATGTGAGGAGGTGAGAAAAGTGATGATGACAATAGTGCCAAGAGATTATTTGCTTAACATGGAATCTTTGCTTGAATGGGTTGTCCTGGGATAGGGATTTAACATTTCAGAGGGCATCCCGAAGTAAAAATCTGAGCTCAGAGGCTGACATTTGTGAATTCCCTTTCTGAGACATCATGAAGAGGTAAAAGCTAGATTTCAAGATGATGCAAGGAGAGGTTGGGAGGGCCTGACAATATATATTCAAATCATGGAGTTGGAAGAGACAATCAGGCAGGCGAAGATGGAAGCTGGGGTGGTGGAGGAGGTGCAGAGGAGGAGATCAATAACTAGACGCCTTTTGGCGGAATTGGCCAAGTAGAGTTTGCCGTGAGCTAACAGAGTGAATGACGCTGAGGAGGCCAAAGCCCATGAAGATGCCGGTACGAGTGTGAAGGGACAACACCAAGCGAGAAAATGAAGGCAGTTGGACTCGAGCTCCTCTTCTAGTTAGCTCTGTTCATGGAGTTTTGACTATTTTTGTGGTTTGGGATTAATTCCCCATTTTTTGCTTCCAATGCAGTCTCGTATATTTTTTTTCATGTTTAAACTCTTTGGTTTTGATATTGTTTCGGTCCATTTTGGAATGCTCGAACACTTTATTTTTTGCTTGAAGATACAATGGATGGGTACTGGTAAGGGTACAGGGTAGTTTTTGAAGATGGTTTGTAAGGATGGTTTTTTGGGAGGGTGGTTTGGGACTGTTCGATTTTTTTGGCAGTTATTGTATATTTTCTATTATAAATTAAAAAAATCACAAATATTATCGATCAAAAAAATATTTTTTAAAATTTTATAAAGTATTCATAAGTCTGTAACTATAAAATTTAAAGAACTACAAACCCTAACTACCCCTCCATACACTAAACCATCACATCAATATCTAACACATTGCAACATTCGCCATATCGATTGGCTTTCCTGGTCATAAATACATGAAATATACCTCGAGGTAGTTACTACAGTTGGCCATTTTTTACAAAATTACAAAATATCAACAAAATTGGACACACACACATATATGCAGACTATAAAAAGCCTACAAAATATTCACACAAAAAATGCCCATTTCCCTTACAAACTCTTTTTGGCTACTCTGAGGGGTCCATTGACCCAATAATCTTCAAGTTTGAAATTTGCACAAGCTTTCCCTTTCTTCTCCTTCATTGCACTAGCACCATATTATTCCAGTCTTTGTTCGTGGACATAATCTTTCAAAGCTCTCTCTCTCTCTCTCTCTCTCTCTCTCTCTCTCTCTCTCTCTCTCTCTCTCTCTCTCTCTCTCTCTCTCTCTCTCTCTCTCTCTCTCTATATATATATATATATATATATATATTCACACAAAAAATGCCCATTTCCCTTACAAACTCTTTTTGGCTACTCTGAGGGGTCCATTGACCCAATAATCTTCAAGTTTGAAATTTGCACAAGCTTTCCCTTTCTTCTCCTTCATTGCACTAGCACCATAATATTCCAGTCCTTGTTCGTGGAGATAATCTTTCAAAGCCTCTATCCAATATGGGCTTCAACTCTCCTTTCATCCATATCACTCAATTCACTCCATTGAATGAAATGTTGAAGGGGTAGAGTTTGATCTCCAATTTTCAACCAGTCACCCTCTTGTGCCATGAGACCTTCACCTAGATGTGCCCAGTCCAAAATCAATTTCAAACCAAAATCCCACTCCTCATCCACACATTTCTTTAGGACTCGTTGAACATCATCCTTGCTTCCCAGCTCCAACCCCCATGACACAACCAGTAAAATGATATTGATATTAGTTCGATATTGGTGCTCTATTCTCATAAATTCTTCCCCAAAAAGGATGTCTGTAATTTGCACAAATAGAGGATCATCATGCTTGGAAATGCTCTATAGTCTCTTCTTTGAGATTTGACCCAAAAATGCCAATTGCTTCTTAGTAGTAACCACGGTAAAATTTGTCTCCATCGTGCAACTCCTCACCTCCAAACCTCTGCATGCCACCTTACACCAATTTCAAATAGTTGTGCATTAAAAGTGGCCAAAATTCCTTTAAAATAGAATGCTTGTCCTATCACATTTAAACTACATATCTTTCCATTGTTGTTGTTGTAGTTTATGGCGTACAACACATCACTATTAATCAAGTTGGATCTCTCAGGGATCCTCCCAATAAAATTTTGTTTTCTCCTCCATTAAAGACAATGCCCACTTCGACAACCTATCTGCCACCATATTTCCATTTCTTAGCACATGAGTAATTTTAAAATACTTTAAAAGTTCTCTTATAATTTTAATATATTTATTTAATTTCCACATTGGAATTTTACCCCTTAATGGCATTGATAACAATTAGAGAATCACCCTCCAAATGCGATTGCAATACTGATAATTTATTGGACATATTGACTACTAATAAAGCTGCTTGCATTTTGACTTCATTATTTGTACCTTCAATATTTTAGCACCAATTGCCAAAATATTTCTATTCCAATCCTTTGTCATGAAGTCTACACCAAAAGGGCTTAGATTCTCTCTTAATGACTCGTTAAACTTGACTTTCACCCATCCTACATCCGGTTTCATCCAATCAACAACTTCCTTCCCCTTGGAATCCAAATCAATCTTGAGAGACCCATTAACATGCCAATATTTATATTATTTTATAATTATTAATATTATTTTATTGAAGTGAGAGTTATAGTTAATATTACAAATGTATAATTAAAATAATATAATTTAAAAATAGAAATAATTTAAAATTATAATAGTTAAGAATTACAACAAATATTTTTATTACAATACTATAAAGGCAAGTACTAGCCATGACATGGCACTTGTTTTGTTTTTTTGATCGGTAAATATTTTCTTTATATTAATGCGGAAATTTAAATATACAAAATTGCAATC
Source organism: Cryptomeria japonica (assembly GCF_030272615.1). NCBI lineage: Eukaryota > Viridiplantae > Streptophyta > Pinopsida > Cupressales > Cupressaceae > Cryptomeria > Cryptomeria japonica. Next base: position 695,834,891 of record NC_081415.1, on the reverse strand, counting down.
TTCCACGATGCATAAACGTAGTAAACATCAACCCCATATCACCCACAGTCATATCTTATGAACTACCCAACCCTACAACTTATGACATCTAAAAGAAAAAAACCAGATCTTTGTTGGTTCTACAAACCCAGATGTTTTAGAAATAATTTAAGTTTTAGAGAAATAACCAACAACTAAAAACATGTAAGAACATATGAAAAACACTGGCCAATAGGCCACTCACTCACTATCACCCTGGCTCGCCTTCTCCCCTCCCTCCTCAGTGGTCGACGCTTTCCTCTTTGCCGCTTCACTTTTCATCCTTGGGATGCAGTCCAAACATCTGAAGTCAGGGTCACCCTCCAAACTCGCCAGTAGTTGAATGGCCCGTCCTTCTTCAAACCTGTCTCTCAAGTCCCTGCCAACTTCCATCCTTGCCACCACATGCAGAGCATTTAGGACTTCATCTGCTTTGGTTAATTTCACATAGATCTTCATTGCTTCTCATCCCACATGGGCACGTTCTCAGAATTGGTCTTTGATTTCATCCTCTGGTCCATGAACAAAGGGAATCAACTCCTCCTGGTCATCCCCTTCCTTAATATGAATGCCAACTCGAGGTACCACCCATTCCAAGATTGAATCAAGGTTTATCAAAAACTCCCCATCGATCAGTTTGGTTAGTGTGAGTTTTATCTTCTCCACCTCCGGCTCGAACTCACAGGCCCATGCCAGAAGCAAGGATTACACCTCCATGTTTGTCCGATATCGGTGGCGGATGTAAACCACCTCCTCAGCAAGCATGAGATGAGTCACCACCCACAAATTCTTCACTTTAAACCGGAAGAGTCCCTACATCCGCTTCTCCGATACCTTGCCCAGAAAAGGCACTAGCTTCTTGTCCATTCGCAAAGTGAAATTAGCTTCCATAGTCACTTGCAAATTTGAAACAACAATTCCTGCAATGCAATGTCATACAATGCTACAAAGATACAATTAATTCTACTTCAAACAAACCCTGGCACGCAGCTCAACGGGTAATAAATTATTCCACCATCATATAGGGTTGATAATGAGTGCCAAAGATAAGGCATTGATGCCATGAGATCATATGCAGGATTTACTGTCATCCTCCACTCACTCCAATTGTGCGACCTGCCACAGATAACTACCTTCTTCAAAGAGAAGATGTCCGCTTGGCTTATGTACTTGCCAAATTATGCTCTCGCTTTCATGTTGAAGATTTCACATTTCTAAAAGGTTGCAATTAATACCATTTCCACACGCAACTATCTCCTTTCCACCATTTGGCCACACAGCTATGCAATTCACTTCCAATGTTAGATAGAAAATTTGCCACTGCATTTGCTCCCCTCCTTATATGCGAGACACAAAACTCCACAAATGTTTTGAGATTCCCTCGAATCATAGCCACCCATTAGTTTAATTTCCAGCATGGCATGTTGCCTTTAGCTATTGCATTAATAAAACTATCTGAGAGTCCCCTTCTAAGTGTAGTCGTTGGACTTTCATATTTAAGGCTAGTTCTGTTGCTAGAAAGGCCGCCTGGACCTCTGCTTCATTATTAGTGCCATCCTGTGTTGGCATGTGATGAACCGGTATGATGATATGATGATAATGTATGTTGTCATTGATGTCAATAAGTGCAGGTGAACTGGTATGAAGATTGGAAGAAGTTGTTATTGATCTTTAAGTAGGAGAACCGGTATGAAGAGATGTAGTGAACTGGTGTCAGGGTTTCACTGAGTGTGACTACCAATTGGTAGTCTCAACTCTGGGGTTTCAGGTTTGGCAATCTAGCTTGTGCGATGCAACCAGTGGCATTCTATGATCAGTTAGCTAAGAGATGAGGATGAGATCAAGATGCAACGTCAGTTTTGTGCACTTGAAGGATTTCCTTGAGGATCTTGCATGTGAAGATCAATTGCATTAAATGTCTACCTCAGGAATGAACATTCTTCTTAGCGGTATGTGAAGAGAGCGTGATGGATTACTGATTTCCATGTGCGGTGAAGAATTTACGATGCAGAATGACTTGTGATCTGTTTGAGATTGTTTTATTCTATGCAAAGTGTTTGAACGGTTAGGATTGGACCGCTTGTAATTGTAAACCTATAATATTTAGGGTTTAGGGTTTATGCTACCAACCTAATTATTGTCTATAAGGTTGATGAGTTTTGATATTGTGAGTGTTGGCAAATGTTGTGTTTGTATCCGAGTGATGAGATACTTTCCAGACCAGTGAGTGGAAAATTGCAGAGGGTGATTGCAGAGTAGAGGAGCTGAAAGGGATTTGCCCTAGCATGTAGTGTTGTTATCAGATCAGAGCTTTACCTGTTGTCTTATAACCATTTCAACAGTAGGAAAATCCCTTTACCAGGTAGATTTAAAAGGCTTATTGTAAATCCTCTAACCAGGTGACTCAAGATCATTGAGTTCTTCAAATCCTCTAGCAAGGTAACCTTTAATAGGGTTTCAACCTTTAACAGGGTATATAGCCATCCCTTAACCGGGTGATCTTTAACAGGATCGGTTCCTAACAGAACCTTATTGTAAATTATTTGACCGGACTAGGCTCTTAAAAGAGCGAGCTTCAAAAGAGTTCAAAAACAAGCTTGTGGGTATTCATCCTGTTGGCATTATAACAGACAAGAAGATGGTTGGCATTCCAATTACAATGAGAGATTGTTGGCATTTCAATAAGGATATTGAGAAGGTTATTGATGAGTATGGATATAACTGATTAAGGATGATTACTGTCTTAATATTATTATTTTGTCATTGATGTCAAGAAATTGATTTTCTAATTCAGTATGATGTTGCCATATCATAAGAAGTATGATTTGATGAGTATAAAGATGTCGGTAAAAGACACAGAAAGAATATGATGAATAAGGGGATAAGTTATTGAATGGGCAACTATTACCGAGTTAGACAATGATGAGATCATGATGTTTAGATTGTTTTGATATCCTACATGTGCTATTGTTTGAAAGGTTAATACTATACTATGTTACCGAGCAAGGAACCTAGTCAGTAAACCCTAAGGTTATTGCTATCGGTTAATGAAGGCAGAATGTCTACCGAGTGAAGTTTAGTATTTACCGAGTTACAACCAAGCTATAACATAATGCATTAAATGTTTACATGTGATATTTAATGAAGGAAGCTGATGAGCTGGAGCGAATTAAATGATTGGTAAGCCGTGTATGAAGATTGTTAAAGAATCTATGGTAAAGAAAGGTCGGCAGGAAGATCTACAGCTCAGATTGAACCACAATACCTTAACACAAGTTCCAAGGTGAAAATGCAAGTTCTAAGGTGGGGTAAAACATTTTCAAATTGAAGGATACATTGAACCTGGATAAGATTGAAGATCTGATGGCTATGATTGATCATGGGAAATGTGATCAAGGAGATTAAGCGGTTAGAAGACTGTTTATAAATAGGAAAGTGTTGATAAACAATGTATGCGGGCAAGTGTATGCACAGGGATGCTACATACTGATTACCGAGCACAAAAGCTTGAAGACCTGTTTTGATAACAGAGTATAGATGCCCAACAGATAGACAAGATTAGTTCTATGTCTAAATTGTATTGAACAAATAGGAATATGCTTTAGCATTTTTAGATGTGAAGTTGCAGACATATTTTATTACTGTTATTTTGAGAAGTAGCAGAAAATCTCTTAACCAAGTGGACTTAACAGTCTTATATGTAAATCCTCTAGCAAGGTGACATTCTTATTTGAGTGTTTGAAATCCTTTAACAAGGTCACTTCTAACAAAGTGAAGATCCTAACAGATCTGACGGAAATCCCTTAATCGGGTCACATCTAGCAATGTGTTTGTAACCTTTAACAGGATTTGCTTTTAACCGAGCATACTCTAGAAGAGTATATTTCTTAGTGGGTCCGAAATCCCACAGTGGTTTTTCCCTATTTGGGTTTCCACGTTAAATATGGTGTTATGAGGTTTATATTGTTCATATGCTTTAAGTTTGCATGTTTGACAGTTTTGGTTATATGACTGATATATATGTTACCAAGGTTGAATTTGATGTTTTTATGGATGATTAAGTTTGTATGATTCACCCCCCCCCCCCTCTCATCTTGTTGGCTATTGGATCTGTACTTACATTAAGTATTAGAACTATCAATTGGTATCAGAGCTTTGGACTTCGAAAGGAAAGTTTAAAGGCACTTGAGTTAAAGATCGAAAGATGTATAAGAGGGATGCACCGAAGCTGAATAAGTCAAGTTTCTCTACATGGCAGAAAAGGATGAAGCTACATCTATCAGGAATTGGAGAATATGCTGTCTATTATCTGGAGAATGATTTCATCACACCAAGCACCTATCCATTGACAATGGAAGAGATAAAGGCAAAGCAAGAACATATTCAAGCAATGATTGAAATAACATCTGCATTGACTGACTTGAAGTTTAATGATCTAGAAGGCTACAATGATGCAAAGACAATGTGGACTAAGCTCATATCTGTATATGGAGGAGATGAACATGTTCAAAGAGAAAAAGTGGATAGTTTAAGAGGACAACTTGAATCTATGAGGATGAATGAAGGTGATAACATAACCCAGTATAGTACAAGACTAAAGGAGATTGTCAATCAAATCAAAGGAGCAGGTGGAACTATTGAAGAGAAAGATGTAACAAGTAAGTTGTTAAGAACCCTTCTACCTACCTATGCAATCTGAGTCTCTGCAATCAATGAATTGAGGTATGTACCCAATATGCCAGTTTCTTTAGATGCTACTATTGGTAAGCTACATGCATTTGAGTTAAGTAACTTTGATAACAGTGGGTCATCAGTAAATAAAGTTGAATCTACATTCAGTTCTTTTCATATTGATGAAACTGATGATTACAATGATAGAAAGTATAAGTACTCTGAAGGGAATCACAGTGGAGCAAGTGAAAGATTTCACAAAAACATGGAGGAGGTACACAAACTGTATGAGGAAATCAGAAAGCAAGAAGAATTTGAAGCACTATTAGCCAGAAGGCTACCGAGAGGAAAAGGTAAGTATAAAGGAAAGCTACCTTTAAAATGTTTCAATTGTGATAAGATAGGACATATGGCTTCTAACTGTCCTAACAAAGAATCTAGTGAAAAGAGAGATTACCGAGATAACAGATAGAAAGATAATCATTACAGAGGACACCGAGACTTCAGGAGAAGAGATAAAAAGACATGCCTAATAGCTGATGAGGAATCTAATGATGATAAATCAGATGAAACTGATACAGAGGAAGTTGTTTATGTGGCTATTAAAGATGGATCAGATGAAGAAAGGTATAAAGAAAAAGCTTTAATATCTCATATAAATACCAATGATTCTTGGCTCATAGACAGTGGTTGCTCACATCACATGATAGGTGATAAACACAAGTTTATTAAATTAGATGATTATGATGGAGGCTATGTAAGATTTGGTAATGATGCACCATGTCCAGTAAGAGGTAAAGGATCCATAACACTTCTTGGCAATGCTAAATGTAATAATGTTTATTGGGTTGAAGGTTTGAAATACAATTTGTTGAGTGTAGCACAGCTAAACAACACAGGTTACCGAATAGAGTTTGAAAAAGGAATTGTCAAAGTTCATGACAAGCATGGAAAGTTAGCTGCTACCGGGACACAAACAAGAGGTAATACATTTCATCTTGACTCAACTCAGAATAAATGTCTACATGCAAGGATAGATGATACCTGGTTATGGCATAAAAGGTTTTGTCATGTTAATTTTGATAATCTGATCAAAATAAGTAATAAGCACCGAGTAAGAGGTCTACCGAGTCTTGAAAAACCTGAGAATGCTATGTGCCAAGGATGCCAGATGGGTAAGATGACAAGATCAAGCTTTACAAGTAAGTCCTACACTTCTAAGGGAATTTTAGATCTTGTGCATACTAATCTTTGTGGTCCTATGAAAGTTCAGAGTTATTATGGTGATAAATATTTCATATTATTTGTGGATGATTACTCAAGGATGATGTCAATAATGTTTTTAAAAGAAAGATCATAAGCTTTTCAAATGTTTAAATGGTACAAGGCTAGAGTTGAAAATGAAATAGGAAGACAACTAAAATGTCTCAGATCAGATAGAGGAGGAGAGTTTACATTTGATGAGTTCAACTTATTTTGCAATGATCATGGTATAAAAAGACAAGTCTCTGCACCGAGAACTCCACAACAGAATGGGATAGCTAAGAGAAGGAACAGATCTATTGTGGATTGTGCCAAAACCTTGATGATTGAAAAGAAAGTTCCACAAACATTTTGGAGAGAAGCAATAAGCACAGCTGTTTACACCTTGAACCGAGTTCAATTGAAGAAAGGTACTTTGAAGACACCTTATAAAATCTGGTATGACAAGAAACCTAATGTAAGTTATTTTAAAATCTTTGGGAGTAGATGCTATGTTCATAAAGATGATAGAAATGGCAAGTTTGATCAGAAAAGTGAAGAAGGAATGTTTCTAGGTTATTCTTCTAGAAGCAAAGCATTTAAATGTCTGATCAAATCATCTAACAAAATAGTAGAAAGTGCAAATGTGAAAATTGATGAATTTGCAGAAAGAAATGATGAAGGAAACTCCAAAGAACCAGAAGATTATGAAGGATTTGTCTATGTGCAACCAAGAAGTCCTACCGAGATAACTGTTGAAGAAAATGAAGAAAATATCCAGTTACCGAGTGATGAAGAAGATCATACAGAGCCTACCGAGCCTGTATTAGCCAAGTATGTCAGAAGACATCATGCACTAAGTCAGATTATAGGAGATAAGGATGATCCAGTGATGACAAGGAACAAACTGAGACAGAACACATGTTTGATATCTAAATTTGAACCGAGAATAGTGAAAGAGGCATTTAACAGTGAAGATTGGATAAATGCATTGACAGAAGAGATTGATCAAATCAAGAAAAATGACACATGGACACTGGTCCCAAGACCGAAGGACAAAAATGTAATCGGTACAAAGTGGATCTTCAGAAACAAGCTAAATGAAAAGGGTGAGGTCATTCGGAACAAAGCAAGACTAGTTTGCAAAGGTTATGCCCAAGAAGAAGGAATTGATTATGGTGAGACTTTTGCACCTGTGGCAAGATTGGAAGGAGTAAGAACATTATTGGCATATGTTGCTTACAAGAATTTCAAGGTATATCAAATGGATGTCAAATCTGCATTTTTGAATGGTATATTAGAAGAAGAAGTTTTCATTGAACAACCTGAAGGATTTGTTGAAGGAGAAAATAATGATCAGGAATGTAAATTGAACAAAGCTTTATATGGTCTGAAACAAGCACCTAGAGCATGGTATGAGAGATTGCACTCTTATTTGATTAAGATTGGTTTTATAAGGACAAGTGAGAACAACAACATGTACATGAAGAATGATGAAAATGGAATACTGATCTCAGCCATATTTGTTGATGATATTATCTTTAGTGGAAATGACTCTCTATGCAAGAACTTTGGAAATGAAATGAGTAAAGAATTTGAGATGTCATTAATCGGTGAGATAAAATATTTTATAGGTCTGCAGATACTGCAAATGAAAGATGAGATTTTCATTACCCAATCCAAGTACATAAAGGAAATCTTGAAGAAATTTGGAATGGAGGATTCAAAACCAATAAGTACTCCTATGACTACCAACTATAAACTATCAAAGAATGATGAATCTGCATCTGTTGATGAGACACTTTATCGATCTATGATTGGAAAGTTGCAATATGTTGTTCACAACAAGCCAGATATAGCACATGCAGTAGGTATTGTTGCAAGATTTTCTACAGATCCTAAGGAAACACACATGACGACAATCAAAAGAATTTTCAGATACTTAAAAGGCACTGAAGATTATGGTTTAGCATATCAGAAAGGAAATGAGTTTGATTTAAAAGTTTATACTGATGCTGATTGGGCAGACAACATTGATGATAGGAAAAGCACAAGTGGAGGAGCTTTCTTTTTAGGAGAAAGACTAGTGAGTTGGCTTAGCAAGAAACAAGGATGTGTTTCTCAGTCAACAACAGAAGCTGAATATGTTGCTGCAGCATTGAATTGCACCAATATAGCATGGATCAAACAACTGTTGGAAGGTATAAATGAGCAAGTTACCGAGCCAGTAACTATATTTTGTGATAACACTAGTGCCATTAACATTTCAAAGAATCCTGTTATGCACTCTAAGACAAAGCACATCTCTATCAAATATCATTATCTTAGAGAAGAAGTTCAAGAGAAGAAAGTGGTGTTGGAATATGTTAGTACAAAGGAGAAAATAGCAGATATCTTCACCAAGCCACTGCCAAAGGACACTTTTGAGTATCTCAGAAGTCAGTTAGGGGTCCTACCCCTATCTTCCATTCACTGACCGAGTTCGGTAAAAGCATCAATTCGATGACTCTACAAAATATCTTTTAGGAGTTGATGCTGATTTACACAGTTTAGGAGGTTTTCTAAAGGTGTGCAGGAAACAATAAATAGGGAACAAGAATTGAAGATGAATGCTCTGACTGAGGCTCAGTTGATACACAACAGCAAGAAATAACTTCTTACAGAAACAAACTATGTTTTAGTTCTTTTCTTTTTGGCATTGTTGTCAAAGGGTGAGAATACCTATGAAAGAGGGAGAATACATAAGAAGAGAAGACTACATATTGGAAAGAAGACTGAGAAAATAGGAGAAGACTAATGTATGGGGGAGAGCATTTCAGCATTTCAGAATCACAGCAATCCAAATCTATTAAGGTCAAATCAATTGGTTTTGCCATCAATGCCAAAGGGGGAGATTGTTGGCATTATAATAGACAAGAAGATGGTTGGCATTCCAATTACAATGAGAGATTGTTGGCATTTCAATAAGGATATTGAGAAGGTTGTTGATGACTATGGATATAACTGATTAAGGATGATTACTGTCTTAATATTATTATTTTGTCATTGATGTCAAGAAATTGATTTTCTAATTCAGTATGATGTTGCCATATCTTAAGAAGTATGATTTGATGAGTATAAAGATGTCGGTAAAAGACACAGAAAGAATATGATGAATAAGGGGATAAGTTATTCAATGGGCAACTATTACCGAGTTAGACAATTATGAGAACATGATGTTTAGATTGTTTTGATATCCTACATATGCTATTGTTTGAAAGGTTAATACTATACTATGTTACCGAGCAAGGAACCTAGTCGGTAAACCCTAAGGTTATCGCTATCAGTTAATGAAGGCGGAATGTCTATCGAGTGAAGTTTAGTATTTACCGAGTTACAACCAAGCTATAACATAATGCATTAAATGTTTACATGTGATATTTAATGAAGGAAGCTGATGAGCTAGAGCGAATTAAATGATTGGTAAGCCGTGTATGAAGATTGTTAAAGAATCTATGGTAAAGAAAGGTCGGTAGGAAGATCTACAGCTCAGATTGAACCACAATACTCTAACACAAGTTCCAAGGAGAAAATGCAAGTTCCAAGGCGGGGTAAAATATTTTCAAATCGAAGGATACATTGAACCTGGACAAGATTGAAGATCTAATGGCTATGATTGATCATGGGAAATGTGATCCAGGAGATTAAGCAGTTAGAAGATTGTTTATAAATAGGAAACTGTTGATAAACAATGTATGCGGGCAAGTGTATGCACAAGGATGCTACATAGTGATTACTGAGCACAGAAGCTTGAAGACCTATTTTGATAACAAAGTATAGATGCCCAGCAGATAGACAAGATTAGTGCTATGTCTAAATTGTATTAAACAAATAGGAATCTTCTTTAGCATTTTTAGATGTGAAGTTGCAGACATATTTTATTACTGTTATTTTGAGAAGTAGCAGAAAATCTCTTAACCGAGTGGACTTAACAATCTTATATGTAAATCCTCTAGAAAGGTGACATTCTTATTTGAGTGTTTGAAATCCTTTAACAAGGTCACTTCCAACAAAGTGAAGATCCTAACAGATCTGACAGAAATCCCATAACCGAGTCACATCTAGCAATGTGTTTGTAATCTTTAACAGGATTTGCTTTTAACCGAGCATACTCTAGAAGAGTATATTTCTTAGTGGGTCCGAAATCCCATAGTGGTTTTTCCCTATTTGGGTTTCCACGTTAAATCTGGTGTTATGAGGTTTATATTGTTCATATGCTTTAAGTTTGCATGTTTGACAGTTTTGGTTATATGACTGATATATATGTTACCGAGGTTGAATCTGATGTTTTTATGGATGATTAAGTTTGTATGATTCATCCCCCCCCCCCTCTCATCTTGTTGTCTATTGGATCTATACTTACATTAAGTATCAGAACTATCACATCCCCGCCGTGGTTTTTCCCATTTGGGTTTCCACGTGAAAAAATTGTGTGTCACGAGTCATGAATTTTTCATGTGATGTTTAAGTAGTCTTTGTTTAGATAAATATGCATGCAAAGCTAATGGTTATGGTATTATTGTTACAACACATGCATGAGTATATTGGTGAAGTAGTTATCAAGCGTTGAATACTATTTGAAGTTATTAGTTTTACTGGTTTAGCTGTTTGAAGTCTTATTGTGTTTAACCGGTATTGCCATGGTTAAGTTAATTGATGAAGACAACCGATTAGCATTGTTTTAACTTGATAAGTTGTTGAGAAGTTTTTGTATGTACTGATTAACCCCCCCCCCCCCTCTCAGTACCAGTTAGGGTATTTGTTGTTCATCATTATTCATCAATTGGTATCAGAGCAACTCTAGGTCCTCGATGATATAAGCTTACCGCTTGAGGTAAAATATCTTGCTTTAATGATGAAGAGGGAAGGTCCTAAGTTCAATAGAGATAACTTCAAAATATGGAAGGACAAAATGAAGATTTATATCAAGAGTTTGGGTGCTCAACACTGGAGCTATGTTGAGAATGCCTATGTAATCCCCACTGGCACTCTAACTGATGATCAGAAAAGAGAGATTACAGAAAATGAGCAAGTCATGGAAGCCCTTATTAGCAACTTGTCCGATATTGAGTTCATTGATGTACAAGATAAGGACACTCCTAAGGATGTATGGGACACACTGGAAACCATTTATGGCGGTGATGAGCATGTCAAGAAAGCTAAGGAAGAGAGCCTTAGAGGAAAATTTGAAGACATGAGGATGGTTGAAGGAGAGACCATTCAACAATATGGCATAAGGATCAAGACCGTGGTTGGAGATATCAAGAGCACTGGTGGAATAATTGATGATGCCACCGTTGTCAGTAAAGTTTTGAGATTATTGTTACCGTTATATGCAATCAGAGTTGCTGCTATTCAGGAGCTAAGGTTTATTGACAAAACCAAGGTATCATTAGACTCTATCATTGTAAAGTTGACAACATATGAGTTGAATAGCTATGATGGTAGTGTTCAGAAGACTGAGTCATCCTTTAGAGCATCTGCTGCATCAATCAAAAAATGAAAAGAAGTAAGTACCAATTATGAATCCAGGAAATGCAGAGATATGGATGATGAAGAGATTCTGATGGAGTTTGAAGCTCTTCTTGCTAAGAGACTTCCAAAAGGCACTGGAAAATACAAAGGTAAGCTTCCTTTAAAATGTTTTTCTTGCAATAAGATAGGAAGTATAGTTGTTAACTGTCCTAACAATGACAATAAGGATAAACTGGAGAGTTTTAGAAAGTATAAAGGAGGAGGTAGGAGAAATTGTCTTGTTGCAGTTGATGAAGGTGTTACTGATGAAGAATCTCAGGATGAAGAGAATGAGGATATAGTGTTTGTAGATGTAAAGGAAGAAGTGTCTGACAAGAAAGCCCTTGTCTCTCACATTGACAACTCTAATGAGTGGATTATTGATAGTGGGTATTCTCACCACATGACTAGTGATCGAAGAAAGTTTCTATCTCTGGAAGAATATGATGGAGGTGTTGTTTGATTTGGCAACGATGCACCATGCTTGGTGAAAGGTCAAGGATCCATCTCATTGAATGGAAAGAGCAGTGCGGATGGTGTCTACTAGGTAGAAGGTCTTAAGCATAACCTTTTGAGTGTTGCTCAACTCAATGAAAAAGGACTCATTCTAGAGTTCACAGGTGGAGTCTGCAGTATAATTGGAAAGAGTGGTGAACTTATTGCCACCGGTAAGCAGACCAGAGGTAACTTGTTTCAGTTGAATGCCAAGATTAGTCAATGTCTAATGGCGAAGTTTGATGACAGTTGGATATGGCATAGGAGACTTTGTCATATGAATTTTGATAATATTGTTAAAGCTAGTAAGATCAAGGCAGTAAGAGGATTGCCTTTGCTAAACAAACCAGAGAATTCTTTGTGCAGAGAATTCCAACTTGGGAAGATGTCTTCCTCAACTTTCAAAGGTAAGTCTTTTTCAGCAGAGAACATACTTGATCTTGTGCACACCGATCTGTGTGGTCCAATGAAAACTAGAAGTATTCAGGGAGATAGGTATTTCATGATTCTTACTGATGACTGCTCAAGAATTATGTGGGTCACATTCTTGAAAGACAAGTCTGAGGCGTTTGGAAAGTTCATAGCCTTTAGAGCATTCGTAGAGAAGGAAAGTGGTCAAAGGATAAAATGCCCAAGAACTGATCAAGGAGGTGAATTCACTTCTGATGAATTCAACAAGTACTATGAAGAGAACGGTATTAAGAGACAGTTGTCTACCCCAAGGACACCACAACAGAATGATATAGCAGAAAGGAATAACAAGACTGTAGTTGAAGTGGCCAGAACCATGCCGATCCAAGGAAAGGTTTCTCACACTTTTCGGAGAGAAGCGGTGAGCATTACAGTCTATACTATGAACCGAGTACTCATCAAGAAAGGTAAAGTTAAAACCCCTTATGAGTACTGGACCGGGAAGACTCCCATTGTGAGTTATTTTAAAGTGTTTGGCAGTAAGTGTTATATCAAGAGAGGTGAGCATCTGAGCAAGTTTGATGCTAAATGTGATGAAGGAATATTTCTAGGATATTCCACTAAGAGAAAATCTCTTAAGTGCTACAACAATAGGACTCAAAAAATTGTTGAGAGTATCAATGTCAGGGTTGATGAATCCCCTAAGGAGCCTGAGGAAACCTGCAGTGAGCAAGTGGAAGATGAACCGGGTGTAGCCTTCTAGGAACCGGTTAAGAAAGAAATAAGCAAAGACCTCAGTGTTCCTGTACTGGTAGAAGTTGCAGTAGGTGAAGAATAAGAAGAGGAAAAGCAAGCTGAACCAGCTAGAGTCATTCCTAGATATGTGAAACTACATCATGATCCGAAGCAGATCATAGGAGATAAAGATGCAAGGATACTCACAAGAAGAAAGGTGAAAGAAAACTCTTGCATGATTTCTGAATTTGAGCCTAAAACCACTAGAGAGGCACTTATAGATGAAGACTGGATTAAGGCAATGGAAGAGGAGCTGGACCACCAGATAGAAAAGAATGCAACATGGTCTTTGGTACCCAGACCAGAACATAAGAATGTCATAGGTACCAAATGGGTCTTCAGGAATAAGTTGAATGAAGAAGGTACAGTTGTAAGGAACAAGGCAAGACTTGTATGCAAGGGATATGCTCAAGAAGAAGGAGAAGACTATGGAGAAACCTTTACCCCAATGGCTAGACTGGAAGGTGTTCGAATGCTACTTGCATTTGCAACATTTAAAGGATTCAAGGTATACCAGATGGATGTGAAGTTTGCATTCTTGAATGGAATCCTAGAAGAGGAAGTGTATATTGAGCAACCAGATGGGTTTGCCTTATCAGAAGATAGTAACGTGGTGTGTAGATTACACAAGGCCTTGTATGGATTGAAAAAAGCACCAAGGGCATGGTATGAACAGTTACACTCTCATCTTGTGAAGATAGGATTTCAGAGAACAAGTGAGGATACCAACATCTACCTGAAATCTAAAGGTGATCAGATTCTGATCTGTGAAGTGTTTGTAGATGACATAATCTTTGAAGGGGATGATGAAATGAGCCATGCATTTGTAGATGAAATGAAGAAAGAGTTTGAGATGTCTCTGATTGGAGAGATAAAGTTCTTCATTGGTCTACAGATTCAACAGATGAAAGAGGGTATCTTTATTACCTAGTCCAAGTATGTCAAAGAGGTATTGAAGACCTTTGGCATGGAGGAGAGCAAACTAGTTGGTACACTGATGGTGACCGACTGTAAATTTACTAAGGAAGATGATTCAGAGTTGGTGAATGAGAAGAGTATCAGTCAATGATCGGTAAGCTGCACTATGTGGTACACGACAGACTAGATATTGCTCATGCAATGGGCATTGTGGCCCATTTTCAGAAAAGTCCAAGAGAATCCCACTTGGTAGCATTCAAGAGGATTCTTAGATACCTTAAAGGGACAGTGGATCATGGATTGTGGTATCCATAAAATGGTGATTTTAATCTTAAAGTATATACCGATACAGATTGGGGAGGTAATGTGGACGACCAGAAGAGCACAACCGATGGAGCATTCTTTCTTGGTGGAAGACTAGTCTCATGGATGAGTAAGAAGCAGAGTTGTACTTCCCAGTCTACAACTGAAGTAGAGTATGTAGTAGCACTTATGAATTGCACTCAAGCAATCTGGATGAAACATGTATTGGATGGTTTCAAAGTACCTATACCTGAACCGGTGACTATATTTTGTGACAACACAAGTGCAATCAATATTTCCAAGAACCTGGTATTGCATGCTAGGACAAAGCACATTGAGCTCAAGTATCATTTCTTGAGAGAGAAGGTTAAAAACAAAGAGGTTGTATTAGAACATGTTTCCAGTAAGGAGCAGCTAGCAGACATATTCACTAAGCCCTACTGAAGACTACATTTACCTATTTGAGAGGTGAATTAAGGGTTCTGCCCCTTCACGAAGTAAACTAAAAATGTGTGCTCCACATCAGTCAGGTACTACAGTGACAAATCTTACAAGGTTGATGTGTTGAAGGATGCTACTCCACAGGGGGAGCAACATAGTGGAGAATGGAAGCTTATGCCTCCACTTTGGCATTGTTGTCAAAGGGGGAGAAGATATCTGATGATGTATGATATGGGAGAAGATATCTGATGATGAAGACATATGTTATAGCTGCACTGGTCTATGATGTTTATAGTTACAATGCTACACTGAGTATTGCCATCAATGCCAAAGGGGGAGATTGTTGGCATATGATGAACCGGTATGATGATATGATGATAATGTATGTTGTCATTGATGTCAATAAGTGCAAGTAAACCGGTTTGAAGATTGGAAGAAGTTGTTATTGATGTTCAAGTAGGAGAACCAGCATGAAGAGATGTAGTGAACCGGTGTCAAGGTTTAACTAAGTGTGACTATCGATTGGTAGTCTCAACTCTAGGGTTTCCGGTTTGGCAATCTAGCTTGTGCAATGCAACTAGTGACATCCTATGATGAGTTAGCTAAGAGATGAGGATGAGATCGAGATGCCATGTTAGTTTTGTGCACGTGAAGGATTTCCTTGAGGATCTTGCCTAAGAGATGAGGATGAGATCGAGATACCGCATCAGTTTTGTGCATGTGAAGGATTTCCTTAAGGATCTTGCATGTGAAGAGAGAGTGATGGGTTACTGATTTCCATGTGCGGTGAAGAATGGACGATGTAGAATGACTTGTGATCTGTTTGAGATTGTTTTATTCTATGCAAAGTGTTTGAACGGTTAGGATTGGACAGCTTGTAATTATAAACCTAAAATGTTTAGGGTTTAGGGTTTATCCTACCGACCTAATTGTTGTCTATAAGGTTGATGAGTTTTGATATTGTAAGTGTTGGAAAATGTTGTGTTTGTATCCGAGTGATGAGATACTTGCTAAACCAGTGAGTGGAAAACTGCAGAGTGTGATTGCAGAGTAGAGGAGCTGAAAGGGATCTGCCCTAGCATGTAGTGTTGTTATCAGATCAGAGCTTTACTCGTTGTCTTCTAACCATTTCAACAGTAGGAAAATCCCTTTACCGGGTAGCTTTAACAGGATTATTATAAATCCTCTAACCAAGTGACTCAAGATCATTGAATTCTTCAAATCCTCTAGCAAGGTAACCTTTAACAGGGTATATAGCCATCCCTTAACTGGGTGATCTTTAACAGGATCGGTTCCTAACAGAACCTTATTGTAAAGTCTTTAACCAGACTAGGCTCCTAACAGAGCGAGCTTCAAAAGAGTTCAAAAACAAGCTTGTGGGTATTCATCCCCACTGTGGTTTTTCCCATTTGGGTTTCCACTTGAAAAATCTGTGTGTCACGAGTCGTGCATTTTCATGTGATGTTTAAGCAGTCTTTGTTTAGGTAAATATGCATGCAAAGCTATTGGTTATGGTATTACTACTACAACACATGCATGAGTATATTGGTGAAGTAGTTATCAAGTATTGAATGTTATTTGAAGTAATCAGTTTTACTGGTTTAGCTGTTTGAAGTCTTACTGTGTTTAACCAGTATTGCCATGGTTAAGTTCAGTGATGAAGACAACTAGTTAGCATTGTTTTAACTTGATAAGTTGTTGAGAAGTTTTTGTATGTATTGATTCACCCCCTCCCCTCTCAGTACCAATTAGGGTATTTGTTGTTCATCGTTATTCATCATCCTGCAATCGTTGTGCTCCTTTGAAAAGGATAAATTTGTTATCATCCCTCGCCACCACCCCAACACCTGAGATTCCCGGATTTCCTTTTGATGCACCATCGAAATTAAGCTTTATCCACTGTTTGCTAGGTGGTTCCCACTTAACCATCTCTGAAGAAAGAGATGGATCAACCCTTGAAGACCCATTAAAAAGTTTCATGGCACTTGTTTTATTTAAATTCAAATTTGCTTTAAAATTTGATCTTAAAATATTATCATATTTTAAAAAAGTTACTAATCAAAATATAATAAAAAATAAAAAATAATAATTGAAAAAAGAAAAATACATATAAATTAGATTTTATAATTTTAAAATACAAAGTTTTTTTCTTGTTTTAAGAAGGAAAAAGCATTTATTTATTTTTATTATTACCATATTATATAATTTTTAAATGTAATATTTTTTTTTGTGTTTAAAGAAAAAAATGCATTTCCTTTATTATTATTATCAAATTTTCTGTTTTAAATATAAAAAAAAATCTAGAATCAAAATATAATTAAAAATAAAAAATAATAATTTTAAAAAACTTATAAATTAGATTTATAATTTTTAATGGAAGTTTTGTTGTTTCAAAGAAAAAAACATTTAATTTCCTTTATTATTATCAAATTATTTAAAGCAAAAAAAAATGCATTTCCTTTATTATTATTATCAAATTTTCTGTTTTAAATATAAAAAAAAATCTAGAATCAAAATATAATTAAAAATAAAAAATAATAATTTTAAAAAACTTATAAATTAGATTTATAATTTTTAATGGAAGTTTTGTTGTTTCAAAGAAAAAAACATTTAATTTCCTTTATTATTATCAAATTATTTAAAGCAAAAAAAAATGCATTTCCTTTATTATAATCAATTTTTATGTAATACCGTGACCAGTTCTTCTGAAGCTAATGTAGTGACGTGGTCGAAACCCAAGAAGGGTTGGGTGATGATTAATTTTGATGGGGCCTCAAAAGGGAATCCAGGCATTTCAGGTGTGAGGTGTGTGGCCTGTGATGATGAGGGGAAGATCATCTTCACAGGAGCTAGAAGATTACAGGACGAAACCAACAACGAGGCGGAGGCTCAAGCAACGTTGTTAGCGACTGACTTCGACTTGGAGGGGGATTCCCAGGTTGTGATCAATGCCCTGATCAAAGGTGACACCCCGTGTTGGAAATTAAATAAGTTCATACATATTATTTGTGCAAAATTAAAATCCTTCCAAGACTTTTGTATTTCCCATGTTAAACGAGGTGGGAATGTCATTGTTGATGGTTTGTTAAACGTGGCATGTGAGCTCTCCAAAGGAGAGGTGATGTGGTGAGATTGCAATGATTATATCGTGCGATGGAGTTAAGACAACCTATCAAGAACAATACTCCTACAAATTCGATATGTGTGACTTGTGGCCTGCATTTTATCCAAAGTTGTGAGTCTGGGTCGAGTTAATAGGCAATTAATGTCGAATAATTTCTAAAATGGTGGTGGTTGTGGAGTGTGCTTCCTTAATTTCTAAAATTGGTAGTTTCGCTTATTCAATGTGACTTTTGTGTGAGTTTGGTGGAGAAGGCTAAAAATTCTTTGCAGAGCTTGACGGTTTTGAGGACCTCCAACATGGAAGCAAATTTTACCCTAAGATCTTCGAAGCTGATGTCGGCTTTCTGGGGTCCCATCCCAGTGAAGAATCTTGAGAACATGTTCCTGACAAGAGACCCTTCGTTCTTGAAAGCGGTTCAGCTGGTTTTAGGTGAGGAGGTGGCGGTAATCGGCCATAGATATCGGTCGAGAGCTGACATTTATTCTCTTATCATGGCTTGGGTACTGGACTTGGGGCATGCATGCGAGGAGGTTAGGAAGGTGATCAGGATGATTGTTCCCCATGCGTATTTGCTAAAATTGGAGTCTTTGTTGGAGTGGGTTGTTCCAGGTTGGGGATTTAATGTATTTAAAGGTGTTCCAAAGGATAATGTTGAGCTTTGAGCTAAACACTCATGAATTCCATTTCTACGACACCGTGAGGAGGTCAAAGCTCGATTCAGAGATGACGCCAAAAGAGGATGGGAGGGTCTGGTGGTATATGTTCAGATAATGGAGCTCGAAGAAATTATTAGATAGGTGGGTGTGGAGGCTTGGTTAGTCGATGAGGTGCGAAGAAGGAGGTC
This sequence comes from Cryptomeria japonica, assembly GCF_030272615.1. Lineage (NCBI taxonomy): Eukaryota > Viridiplantae > Streptophyta > Pinopsida > Cupressales > Cupressaceae > Cryptomeria > Cryptomeria japonica. The sequence continues at coordinate 695,816,076 of NC_081415.1, read as the reverse complement.
AATCACCAGATGAATCTTTGCAAGTTGGCAAGACAGATTGAGCAGGGCAGTGCGGTGGGTGGTTCATTCGGGTCAGCGAATGCTTTGAGTTCACACAATGTTGCAGAAGGTTGAAGAATTTCGATGAACAATGGTACCCCCTGGTACATAATTTTTGATTTAGTGTAGCTATCTCATGTTTTTTCTTTGATGAATAGTTTATGCCAATGTGACACATTGTAATGGAACCTTTTTTTTGCAGTGGGGTGAGGGGAAGGGTTTTTTGGGTGTTCACGTTAGATATACAGTATGGTTTTGGTAGGATGGTTTTCATTTCAGATGGTGATTTTGGAAGAATGATGGCTTAACATGTACTACATTTTATTTCTTAATAAAATAACAATATTACCGATCAAAACAAAAAATAAATTATGTAATCAAAATATAATAAAAAATAAAAAACTAATAACTAGAAAAAACTAAAAAATATTTAATTTTCTTTATTATTGTTAGATTATATAATTTTAAAATGCAATTTTTTTTGTGTGTTGAAAGCAAAAATAATGCATTTATTTTATTATTATCAAATTTTATGTTTTAAAGAAAAAATAAATTATTAAACAAAATATAATATAAAATAAAATAATAATTTAAAAACTATTAAATTAGATTTATAATTTTTAAATGTAATTTTTTTTAGTTTTCAGTGAAAAACAATTAATTCTCTTTATTACGCCGTAGGCGTCTCCTTATGTGAGATGAATCGGCTGACTTTAAACATCTACGGTGTAGATTTTGAGAAACTTGATGCAAGACAATCACAGTCATCCTGACCATTTATTTTTTTGCTATTTATGATTCATCGTGACTAATGTGGAATGGAACACAATGAGTAAATACAACCCAAGGGAAGACCAAAAACACATGCAACTTTAAATGCATCCGCCAATGTTTTTGGGAAATGCACATGTACTATGTTTTCTTTATCCACGTTGGAAATAACCCTAGTTGTTCAACACTTTTATAGTTTGCTTTCCTTGGTTCCAAATTTCATTTGCACAAATAATACGGTTTTTATGGTATAAATTACTGTCCAAATTGTAAGAAGTTTCATTTTGCACAAAAGTTTTTAAAACAAATTTCAAAATATATAAAGAGATAAAAAAACATGCCATTTCATTGCAGTTATTTAATATATGATATATATTTTTTATTTTTTATTTTATTTTTTGGGTCAATAACTGCTTTTGACTGGAGCTTGGAACCAGTGGGGTCACATTGAGGGACCCCCTCCCCATGGTTGCAATTTTAATCCGAGGTATTCACACCTCCTTAATTTGTCTGATGTTGTTTCCTCTCCTATCTCTGCCTCCAATTATGCCTGATATCACCACCAACAACCTTCGTACCACCTTCAAGCACTGCCACCTCCACCTACTACCATCTTGTCCTCCCTCCTCTTTTTAATCCACCCTCACCAATTTTCCTCCCCTCAATCTATCTCCATCATCGCCTCCTCCAACCTCCATCCTCCAACTTTCACCTCTATGCTCCACCCTCTCATTTTCCTCCTCCTTCAAACACCCCTCTTCCTACCTCAACATTTGCCACCACCTATCTCCTCTGTCCTTCGTATGGATTCTCCATATTTGTCAGCACCAACCTCTGTACAAGCTCCTTTCTCAACATTTTACACACCAATCTTCCATCGATCCTTTCTAACGTAGCATCCACGCAGGTCAACAATGTCCATTGTGACATGTGGGGCCCACAACACCAAACTTCATTGTGCATAATATCTCCAAGCACTTGCACAAGATTTGATCTTGGGTTGCCGTATCCACACGCCTTGTAGCTTGTTGTTGCACTTTGGGGAGAAGCCCACTATTTTTTATTATTATTTAAATATTATAATAAATATGTTCATATATATAATAAAATAAAATAAATAAAGATAAAATATATAATGTTAAGTTAAAGAGGAAGTCTTCTTTCACAGCATTTTTTTATTTGACTTATTTTAAATATATAAAATTGATCTAATTAACAATAAACTAAAATTAGTAAATTTACATATAATATATTTAAATTATTTAATATAATAACTTATGAAAAAGTAATAATTTAGTCCTAAAAAGAAATATAAATACAAGTTCTAAAAGTAAAGATTTATGATTTAATATATAATGTTACTTAAGTTAATTATCTATAGAGTCATAAATCTTTACTTTTACAACTTGTATTTATAGCTTCATTTAGGAAAAAAAATTAGTTGTTCATAAGTTATTATATTTTAAATAATTTAAGTATATTATAATAAAATATATTATATAAAATTCTTGATTTTAGTTTATTGTTCATTAGATCAAGTTTATATATTTAGAATAGGTAAAATAAAGAAATTTATGTATAATATATTTTATTATAATATTTATTTTATTTTATTATACAATACATATTTCATATTTAATATAATATATTATATATTATTAAAAAAATAATAAGCATAACATATTATTAAAAAATGCTTATTTTTTTCTATACCTCTCTAATTCACTCTCTCCTCTTTCTCTTGTTCTATTTCTCTCTATCTCCATTTCCTCTCTATATATAACTCCCTCTTACTCATCTCTATCTCTCTATGTCACCCTCTATATATATATATATATATATCTATCTATCTCCCTCTCCCTCACCTCTCAATCTTTTTCTATACATATCTTTATCTACCTCTATCTCTTTCTCTATCCCTCTCTATCTCATTGAGTGACCCTCTATTTATGCCCCTTTCTCTCTCCCTTTCTCTCCCTCTATATCCCTCTCTACTATTTGTTTGTTAGGCTCTCTAATTATTTGTCTCTATCTCCCTCTTACCCTCTTTTGATATCTCCTTATAGATCTAGATCTCTCTATCTCTATCTTCCTCTCTCATTCTATCTTCATCTCTCCCTATCTCATTCTATCTTCATCTCTCCCTCTTCATCTATATACATATCCCCTCTCTCTATCCATCCATCTCTCTCCTTGTCTTCCTCTCTCTTCCCAAACCTCTAAAGCTATATATGTTTGCCTCTCTATCTCCATCTCTTCATATTTATTTGTTTGCCTCTCTCTCTCTCTCTCTCTCTCTCTCTCTCTCTCTCTCTCTCTCTCTCTAATATCTCCCTATTGCAAACATAATATGAGCCTTTAAATAGGCACTAATTGCCCTCATGTACTACACAGATGTATGCAAATAAAAGACCTTTTTTTTTTCTCCTAATTGACCTTCCATACCTCTTCAACGTACCCATCGCATACAAAGGTGCAATCGCTAGTTAATATTAGATTATATAATTTTAAAATGTAATGTTTTTTTGTTTTCAAAAGAAATAAAAGCATTTTTTTATTATTATCAAATTCTATAAATTTGCAAAAAAAATTAAAATTAGAGAAAAAAAAGTATTTAATTTTCTTTATTATTATTAGATTTTTAAAATTTAAAATTGGTAATTTTTTTTGTTTTGAAAGCAAAATCCTATTCAAGGTAATGTTTTTTTCTTTCAAAATAGAAATCCTCTATTTAAACATGGAGTGTATTTGTGGTGTCTAGAAATTTTGGGTGAATGCAAAGGTAACTTTTACTTTTGTGCATTTTCTCTATAGTTCTTTCTCAAAATTTTAAATCTGATTTGTATCTGAATTTGTGATATACAATTTTCTAATTGCGATAAATTTTAGTATATAGTTTAAAGGGATAAAACATCTGAACGAAGATTGGCAATAGCATTTGACCTCTTGAGTTATCAATGCAAGAATCATCCAAGTACACATAACAATATTAGTGTCTTTTTAGTTTCATTTTCTGACTATTTGAGATGGATACCATCTTTGAATTCAATATTTTATCATATTATGTTATGTTGTGTTTTGTGTTTTTGCATGTAATTTGTGAAAAATGAAAATATAGCATGTTATTTATCTTCTAGATCTAACAAAATTATCATATGAGAGTTAGTAGTATCTTGCAAAATATAAATCATTGAAAAAGTAAGAAAGAAAAGATATTTAAAATTACAAAAATATTAAAAATATATTATTGAAAGTTTAATCAAATATTTTGAATTTTGAGCTATACTAGATATAAATCTTTTTTATTAATATAAAAAAAGACCTAGGAAAAGACACCAATAGTCTTGTAGTGATACCAGAGACACAATAAATGCACTTCAAATTGGCATTGTAACTTGTTAGAGTACATTGATGCTCAATTGAGCACAAAATTGGCATTGTCGGTTATTGATAAATCGATAAGACTGCACTGATGTTGGATTATATTGTTTGCTTTCTTAGGAGGGTTTGGTTTACTGAAATGTATATTATTTATGGCCTTTCTTACTTCTAAACATTAAACTAAACCAAATCTAATATCAATGTGTATTGTGCTTTCCAAACTGAATGATTGCTTTGAATCCTTAATAAGGGTTTCAATGTTCTCCCAATCGACAACTTATAGGTGGTGGCTGAAATTTAATAGTAATATGCAAGTCGCCTCCCAGATTTGTTAAAATTGTATACTTTAATATTATAAGGGTTTTAAACTAATTGGGAATCCAAATAGTTCCAACGCTTTACTATTGGCCCGAGACACATATTTTTATTGAGCTAGATTTAAGTGACATTGCTACCACTAAAAAGGAGGGGAATCTTCAATATATTATCACTATTAGACACACATATATTTTTTATTGAGCAAGTGATGCTGCTAGCATTAAGAAAAAGGAAGATCTTAAATCCTATGCTTATCAACCAAAGAAATACCTTCCTCATTCATTTTCCCCAATTTTGCATTGCATTGACTAGTGGTCTCATCCAGAGGTTGTGTTCCAAGAAGTGAAGAATTGGAATTATTGCGAACCCCATCTTGACATTCTTTTGAAACATTGTCCTCCACGAATGAGTCTTTCTGAAGCTTAGTTTCCAAACAAGTAACTTGAGAGGAGGTAAGCTCCATCTTAGAATCCATAGACCTCTTTGAAGCCACAACATGTTGTGTTACAACTGGTGTACCGTACTTACCACATCTATCATCTGAATCCCCTGTTGAAGTAGATTCACTATTTGGAGATGACTGGTTTGATTGCCTCAAGGGATATTTGGATGCTTGACTAGACAATGTTTGATGACCCTACAGTAGCATTCACTTGATCAATCAGAAAATGAGAATATTGAAAGGAATTCAAGGGTAATTTGAAATATTAAAATATCACTTTTTAAATGAATAGTCTCTACATTATTTATGCAAAATGTATAGATATTTTTCATCCAAAAAAGATTTAACATCCACAATTTGGCAATCTTTCCTTACTGCTTCGCTATCTGCCAATTGTCAAGCTTTGATTCTTATGACAGGTTGTTCATCTGTTGACACTTTATTTGACTATGTTGTGAAGTTTGTAACCTTCACTCTAAGTTTTTCCTTAGGAACATAAACATCCCGAGAATTAATTTGCAAATGAACAATCTCAACATCTTTCTTTGTAGTGACATACGTCACCATTGCAACTTCCTAAAGTCAAAGAAAAAAATTCAAAACAAGGTCCATAGACAACATTCGCACTATTAACACACATTAGTGATAATGAACATTACACGAAATGAACATGTACTTGATGTTACAACTTTAGTAGAGTGGTCCAATTTATGCTCTCAAGGTCCAAATCTTGTACTCAGGAATATAACCTGGGTTTTATTTTGTCATTTTAACACCTAGAATGAGAACCAGCTTATGGTACAATTATAGAGTTATTATATTCATTAGAATAGTTGTAAATGTCAATTGAAATGAGATAAAATATTGAATTTTAAATTTAGGTAGAAAATAACCATCTTTCTTTCATTTGTACTCTTGTTAGCTCTTTGTGGGTTGTTCCATATCAATTGCAATCTCTTTTTTTTGAACTCATGCTCTATTGGAGTTAAATAAGTTTAAAAATATCTTAATCTTGAGATTAATAATAGAAGAAAGATCCAATAATCATCATAGTTGCAAAAATATTTCTCAAGAATAAATCAACAAACCAAAACATAAAGATTTTTCAATTAATTGAGAAAAAATGAGTTGAGGTTAAAGGAAATTGGGTTACGATCAAGGTTAAACATAGAGTTGTCCAAAATTTTAAAAAAAAAAACTATAATTTTCTAGATAAAATCACCAAAAAATGACCAAAAAGCGGGTTGACTAATTAAATAAAAAAATTATGATTTTTAAAAGATAAAAATTGGTGTGGGGGGTGAGTGGAAATTAATCTGGATTAATTGGGATAAATCGGTGAGTTCACCTATTATGGAATAATGTATTAAAAATGTAAATGATTATTGTTTTAAATAGCACCAAGAGTACTTCTCCTTTGTTTCACAATACGCAAAGCAATCAACACATATCACTGGAAACTGACAAGCATGTCAAGATCTTATAAATTGTTCTTACAAATGTTGAAACCCAGATTTGCTCTAGCTATTGAGCTTCTATCAGTTACTTAAATTAGATTTGTTGTCTGGTAAAGCCAATGAATTCAAATGTAAGAATAGAAAAGGCATACCAAATACTAGAATATTTCATTTCTAACAACAAAGTTAGTCTCGCAATTAATTTCAATAACAATAGTTGTTTTCTCATCCTAAGCCAATGCCAATGTCCCTTTAGCTACAATACGAAAGGCCTTCTTAGATGTACCTGCAATTTCTTTCTTCCTCAACTATGTGTATGCAGTCTCTGCACCAATCCAATCCAAATACAAAGTAACACTAAGAAAGACCCATTGCACAACTTTTACTATTTCATGTCAAAAAAATATTATTATTAAGAAGAATTAAGTCTTATGATCATAGAAGCACATTTATTTATGTGGTAAAAAGTGGACTTGTTGGAAAAATAACCTAAGTTCAAAGCCCAGTGGCCATGCACCCATGTTGATGTGGCTTGATATAAAGGCCTTCATTCAAAAGCAATGAATAGATCATTTAACTGATTAAAAACACATTGGTATTTTTCTTCTACTATTCTATATTGATACTATTGTCTTCCATTAAATGTCATCCTTCGCATAGAGGAATTAAGTGTTCGCTATTGGTTGAGACAAAAAAATGGTCATTAGAATTGACAAAAATGGAGCAAAGAATAAAAGAAAATTTGAAAATTATGCTTTATACTATTACTTCCTCTATGGTTCCAAGGACAAAATGAACTTAGATGTAAAATTTAATAATCTACAAATTGAAATGTAGATTTATGTGATTGGTCAATTTCTTAATACCATGAGCTTCGAGACCTTTATCTTCTTGGATGTATCTAGAAGGTCACTATTAGGCCAACAATGACAATAAAAAAACACAACCTATTTGAACAACTCCATATGAAGTTCATGAGATTTCTTAAGGGACAATCACAAATAAGTTATCACATAGGACCACTTGAAGAATGGTTGCTTGCTACTCTTAAGTTTAATTATTCAATCAGATTCACAGTGCATCTGGTCATGCCATCATTCAATTTGTTACATGCACACTAGGGGATACCTACATTATATGTCGTGAAGTCCAACGTAACAATCAAAGTTCGAGCTCTTCTTGGTGATATTGAAAATGAAGAGATATTACCAATGCATAAATGGTTAACAAAGTAAAAATTTCCTACAAGTTTTGAAAACCTATTTACACATTGTATATATGACTAAATTCAATGCTTATAATATAGTACCTTCTACTTATAGATGTGGTTTAATAGTTATTAATACTGCATTAATGATTAACCAATTGATTTTTATTCCTTTTTAAAATATCATTTTGATAAATGATTCCAAATTTTTAATTCGCATGATATTTTACAAATGTTGTTGTCATAGCTCTAAAAAATATATCATTTTGATTATCAATAATTCAAATGTAAACAAAATTATATTAAAAACATCATCTATCATTGAATTTATTTGCACTTCATACTTTATCATTGAATATATAAATATTGCATATTTTCAGACTTGATATCTCTTGACGTACTTAGATTTTTTTAAATATAGGTATTCTAGTAGTTAATTACACTGAGAGGCGTATTACACTCACAAACAGATGTAAAACCTCTGTCAATAAAAACAAAAGTCATTTAAGTTGGCGTGCATTTGGACGTCAACAAATTTGTCAATTAAAAAAGCATTATCTATATTATTTAAATTCAAAATTTTCTTTAAAATTGCTCTTAAAATATTATCGTATTTAAAAAATAAATTAAGAATTAAAATACAATAAAAAATAAAAAATAATATTAAAAAAAAACTTATAAATTTTATAATTTTAAAATGCAATTTTTTTTCCTGTTTTTTTCTTTTATTATTACCAAATTATATAATTTTTTTTTGTATTTTTTTTTGTGTCCCAAGAAAAAAGAAAAAAATGCATGTCCTTTAATATTTTTGTTTTTGTTTTTTTGATAGGTAATAGGCCTTAGCCGTAATTTTATTAAATTTAAAAAGTTACACCTCGGTTCAGTGTGGGCACTGGTAGGAAAGAACCGAGGTAAAAAAACCTCCAGTCTTGCCCAAGGAATTTCTTCCTAGCATTCGATTATACAATAGTTGCCATTTTACTGAATTTCAGTTAGGCTTGGCCAGCCAGTTTACATATTCATAATACCATTTGTGTTGAATCTTTCCTTATTACTGATGTTGTAGATTATTTATTTATCTTCTGGGTGGTGCCTCGGTGCTTGCATTCTTTTCCAATCTTCCAGGGGAGAATGGAACATTATGTCTTTCTCATTTTCCTGAATCTCCTGCACATATAAAACTAGAAAACCAAACACATATCCTTCTATCGGGTGCAATTGTTAAAACCAGATCCTGGTAATATGCACATTTGTTTTCAAATATATGCTCAATGTAAAAGGATACAACATCCTTATCTACACAAATAATACCAGTAAGGTTAATTTGAATTGTTGCTGAGAAATGCATTACCTAAAAAAAATAGGTCTGTCATAAATCTGTCTCCTTCCTTCCCAACCAACTGCACAAAGTTGTTATCCAAAAACATAGGGGGGGATACAGAGTCTTGTATCCTGAAGTCAACCCATCCGGAAATCTCCATTTTGCATTGACTTCGGGATAAAAGGACCTCATATCTTCCCTTTAACCTATAAATTTTACAGGAAATCAACATAATTAAGCAAGCTTGCCTTTAGATAGTGATATATAGTAGAGGGAAAACATAACCTTCCAAACTGATTTGCCTAAAATAACAGTAAGCCACAATCGTATGCAGTATAAAGAGTTAATGTAATAGCCACCTCGAGCCTTTCAACTGGCCATGCATTGCATGGAGATTACCTGTCCAGTTTCCTAGTCTTGAAATGACAGAGCCCCGACTTTAATAGGGAATCCTACCCCGTAGATCTTAGGTAACTAAAAATAGGGTTCCTACTTGCCCTGTTTTGGCAATTTCCTGACAAGTATGCTTATCTCTTAGTGATGAATATTTAGTGCCAAGGATTTAGTATTATCTTATAATCTCTTGTGCTACATTTCCATATTGTAATGACCGTGGGGGGAGCAACCAGAATTGGTGGGTTACCACTAGATTCCATTAAGGTCAACAGAATTCATTATGACAACAAATATATAAGAAAATTTTGTTTTAATTCATATATGAATTAAAACAAAATTTTCTTATATATTTGTTGTCATAATGAATTCTGTTGACCTTAATGGAATCTAGTGGTAACCCACCGATATATATATATATATATATATATATATATATATATATATATATATATATATATATATATATATATATATATATATATATATATATATATATATATATATATATATATATATATGTATGTATATATGTGTAGCGTCGTAAATTGTACGCACTTGCTAGGGTGGTACAATTTCACACCTAGTTTAGCACCCGCCTTGGCGCATTTTGCATTTTGCATTGCATTTCCCCTTTAGCACTTAATTAATTAAATTAATTAGGTCTAAGGTTCTATTTTATCATCTCCTATATCATAAAGTTGGGCCCTTTTCATTAAAGTGTGCCCCTTTCATTTTATTCTTCCAATACATCATTTAATCAAAAACCCTAATTAGGTCCTATTTTGAACTTGGGGGCTTGATTTCGGGGGTCAAAACATCTCGAAATCACCTGTAACTTCGGGATTCTCTCTAAAATCATCATATCCGACAGTCCTGAAAATTTGGTGAAAAGTTGTCGGGACCATGGCGCCCGGAGTGCAACATGGTCCCGGACATTTTTCCCAAAATTTTAGGAGCGCGATCCAATCATAAAATAAAGCTTAACCCCAAGAAATTGGCGGGATATTCAATCTCTAGGTCGGCCAAAAGTCGAAATTAAGACTTAGGGTTTCATATATAAGAGCTCTCTTTCTTCATTTGAAAGGATCCAGATTTTGGCTTTCGAGGACCTTCTATGCAGCGAAAGAGCAGATCTTTGAAGACTTCAATAAAATTCAACATCCATCCATCAAGCATTCATCAATTTCATTCATTTAGGGCTTGGGAGACATTGAAGAACAATAGGAGATTACCGACTGAAGATTGGCTTGTACTCCTCCCTTGAGGGTTGGGTATGATTTCATGTTGTTTTCATGTCTTTGCATAAGCTTCAATATATCCTTTATTCATGCTTTAGATCACTTTGCATCTTGATTTAGAGCATTTACATTATCATTTACAAGCAATTATGGTTTACTTTCTAGGTTGCTCTAGTTTGCTTTCTTGCATTTAAGGACCTTGCACACACACTAGGTCTACACACACAATACATTTTACAATACAACTTGGCTATTCGTGGAGGTGGAAATCACCGAAGCGGGGGTTTGACTAAGGCAAAACCCTACATAGCCACCCAAAACACCTTTTTCAGATATAAGTGCAGGTTTCGGAATTCGGACGACGCCGCAAGTTGCTGATCCGGAAGAAGTAGACCGAGACAGAACCTCACACCAAGTTTCAGAGCAAAAGACCAGGACAGGGGTGTGGGGCGCCCTGGTCCTGCCAGGACAGGGGCGTTGGGCGCCCTGGTCCCTGGGAAAGGGGCGCTGGGCGCCCTGGTCCTTCTGTCAGACAGCAAGTTTTCAGCACTTTCTGACAGCTTTCTAGGTTGCAAAACAACAGTTTCAGGTGCAAAATCAGGACAGTGGCGCCCGCGCCCCTGTCCCGAACATTTCCACTCAAATTTTAACACCGGGTACGCATTTACATTCTTGTCTTGTCCTTGTGTTTACAGCTTTCCATTGTTTAAGTTCAATTCTGCAATCTTGTTATTAGTTCATACTTGCACTTTGGCGTTAGGAATTGAACTTGCATCATTTCATCTTTCTATTACAACAAAGGAATAGAAATCCTAATAGGTAGCCCGTGGCTCTCTCTTCCACAAAAAGAAGTAGCCAATTGTGTGATACCTCTAGGCTCTTTCGTATTCCACAAATGTGTGATTGAAAGTGAGATTAGGGCATGTTTGCTTAGTGTCACTTTTTCCCCCACACATTTTGGTGAACCCGACGTGAATCTATCATTGCTTCCTCTTGCATTGCATTTGTTAGATCTAGATCTAGATTTAGTGTGTTTTCATTTCATTTTCATTAAAAAGAAAAAAGAAAAAAAGAAAAAAAGTGTGTTTCTTTGCATTGTGTGTTTAAAATTTTATGCAATTTCAAAATGTCAGATTTTTATTTGCAAGATGTTCATATTTGTGATGATTATGAGTTAGATGAAGCTTTAGATGAGTTTTTGAAACCTAAAGATACCAAACCTTCATTTTACCAAAAACTCATAAACATTGTTACTATGCCATTTCGTTGTGATGAGAAAGATAAGTCGAATGATTCCTCTCAAGGGTACATTCCTATCAGCTCTTCCACTAAATCTAGTAACATGGTTGTTTTCAATGATCCCCTCTATGAAGAGATATCTCCTTTTGAATCAAAAGATAAACCTTTTAATAGATATGATCATGCTTTGTTGGATGATGCCCTTGATGACCTTGTGGCTCCTAAAAAATGCTCCCTTCATGAGGATCCTTTTGTGCAAGAAGATGACATTATCCCTACATTTCCTAGTGATGGCATTTCCTTTTCCAGCAAAATTCCCACTAGAGATGATGAATTAATGATAAATGCTTACCCTTCTCCTAAAGTTTGTCTTACCCATAAGCATCCCTTAGAGAAAGAAGATGAAATAATAAGCAATTTCCTTAATTCTCTCTCCCCAATTGAACATATTTTGAGGAAAGAGGATGAGTTTAACACATCTATTGATGCTCTCCCTCCTAAGGATGCAGAATTAATAAACAATGTTATCTCCTCTCCCGAAATTGACAATACTTCAAACATTCCTTTCAACAACTTCACTATTTGGGATGAACCATTAGAAGAAGGTGTAGATTATTCTCTACACTGTGAGAGAACCCTAGCCAAAGGGGATGAAATCAAGATTAAAAACTCCTTTGATAGTTTCTCACCTTCCTTGAATCTCACTCATTCTCCCTCTAAAAATAAAGCATCTCCCTCTCCTCAACTTGGTTCTACTCATAAGGAAACCCTAGTTCAAAACAAGATGGTTAACATCTCTTTCAAAGATCTCCATCTCAAAAGTGAGACTTTAGAGAGTAATGTTGATCCTTCTCCTAGAGAGTTTATTCCCCATGTAGATCCTTTGATGATAGAGGATGATATGACCTTTCCTAGTATTACTCTTCCTACTAGAACATCAATGCCTATCCCTTGTCTCTCTCCTAAAATTGATCTAATCTGTGATAAGATTTTAGTGCAAGAGAAGACTATCAATAATTCTTCCAACACTTTTGTTCATTCCTCTAAACCATCCTCAATCAATTTGATACATGTGAATGAGACACCTAACAAACCTCTCTTCACTGTCCAAGGTGCTTGTCCTTCTCAAAATTCTCAACCTTTAAATAAGCCTATCTTAGTGGTTCAAGGTGGTTATGCTAATGATTCTTTTTGCACTCCTGAGAAACCTATTATTACTATGCAAGGAGGTTATTCTACTAAGAGCCCTTATGAGTATGCTAAGCAAATGACTAGAGAGAGTTATCATGCGGTTTCCCATACTTATAATACTAGAAATAATAGGCAGCCTAATCTTCCTCCTGTTACTCCAGTGTCTCTTCCTAATCCTCAACCAATTCTTCCGCAAGCTCCACGTATTTCACAAGTTCTTGGTAAGGAATATGATCTCATAGAACGACTTAAGGCTACCCCTGCTAAGATATCCCTTTGGGATTTGATCCAAACTTCTTCCGCTCATCATGGAATGTTACAAGATGCCTTGAAAGATTTGAATGTTCCTCCACCTAATACATCTAGTAATATAGTGTCTTTGGTTAACTCTGTGATGAATCCTAAAGCTCAAATTGTGTTTACTCAAGATGAGTTGCTTACTAGTGAAATTCAACATCAATATGATCCCTTGATGATTGTGGTTATCATAAATGACACTGCTATAAGACGAACACTGGTAGATAATGGCTCTGGCCTTAATGTGTGTAGCATTAATCTATTGTATAAGATGAATGTGGATACATCCCTTATTGAGCCTGACTCTCATCCCATTCGAGGCTTTGATAATGTGGCTAAGTCTTCATTAGGTATTATCACCTTACCCATCACAGTGGGACCTATTACTTTGCCTACTCCTATCCATGTTATGTCGGGAAATCTAACATACAACTTGTTATTAGGGAGACCTTGGATTCATAGTATGCAAGTTGTCCCCTCTACATTGCATAAACAAGTTAAATTTATTTATAACAATAAGACATATACCTTGATAGGTGATACTAATTTTCAAGCTTGTTTGCAAACATCTACTTCCAAAGGGAGTTCTTCTAAGCCTTCCTCTTCTAGTAATGACTCTTTGAACAAGATACCTATGGATGAATCATCACCCTCTAATAATCGAAATTCTTTGGATGAGTCTGAAGCTCCTGAAGAAGATCCTTCTCGACTTGAATATATGCATGAAAAGGCTTTTGATCCTGAGAAGGTTCTCGTAGAAGACGATTAGGGATCTCTTGATTTTAATCCCACCTTTGTAGGTGAGTATAGGGTTCCTCCTAGAGAGTTTAAAGTTAAAAAGAAGGAAGACACTAAAAATCAATCAATCTTACCTGAACCTATGAGCAATAATTTTGTGGCCGCTTCTCAAACTTCTTCTCCTCACACCTCTAATTATGAAGAGTTTGATTCTTTGTCTTATGAAAAACCACCTTCTCTTCCTGAAATGGCTGATCGTTATGGTCGTGGTTTTCGCATTTTTGCTAAGCATGGGTATCATGGAAATGGTTGTGGCGCTCATGAACAAGGGATAAAAGTTCCTCTAGAGACTAATTTTCACAATTATGCCTTTGGACTCGGCTATAATCCCTGCAAACGTACCAAAGCATCTAAAAGACCATCTCTCAATGTGAATGCTATATTTAGTAGTGATGATGATCTCACTTCAACTAAATCATCTTCTACTTCTATCAACTCTCATTCCCCTCATAAGGAAATCTTGGCAATGAACAAATCTCTTTATGAATCCCCTCAAATTTCTAAATCCACTTATGAATCTTTATCTCCTATTCATCATAAAGTCCTTTCCTCTAGGGATAAGGCTCTAATAAATTACACTCATCCCTCTTCTAAGATTTCATGTGACTTTTCTTCTTCAATTTTTATCATTTTATACATGTTTTTGATCTCACTTATAGTTGAGCATTTAACATGTCATATTCAAATACCTCATTTAGTCTATCATGTCTTTAAATAACATTAATGGCTATTATGTTGCTCATCATTATGTGACATTGGTAGCTCATTTACTGGGGGCTCATTGTCATTCATGATGGTAAAATTTCAAGTGCAATCATATTTTTTGAAGCAACATAATAGCCTAATTTTCTTGTTCCTATGGGGACAAGAATGATTTCATACATCTCTTCTTTTGCTTATGTCCAAATCTCTCCCTAGAAGATTGTGTAAGTCCTTCTCATTGACCTTATCCTTGGGAGGCAATGATCTTTCCTTATTTTTATCTAAGGATCCACTTTTTCCTATTTTGTGGATGGTGTGGACTTTATTACTTGATGTTATGCCTTGTACGCATTTGTTGTTGTTTGTTCAAGGGTTCTCTCTTACAAGAGGTGTAAGTCCTTGACTACAACCTCTTTTGCACTTGGTAAAATACATCCATAATGAATTCACTCTCCCAATTGGGTTAAAAAGAGCATCATCCTTCATTAAGAATCACTTTCACCTCGCGAAAGAAGGTATTGCATTCTTATTCTCTTCTTTGTCTTATTCTAGAAGATGTTATATTTGTCTAAGACAATTCCTCTTGGGGATAGGTTTCTTTTGTACAAAGATCTCTTCTCCTCTAAGTATCTCCTTTACACATACTACAAGATATCCCTTTTTCAACTATCTTATCCTTGCTTAAAGAGTGCAAAACTCTCTTGCTTGGATCTATGACATTGTTGCATTTTTGGGGTATCTTCTTTTGTGATGAAGGTAGGTATCCTTGTTCTACTTTGCTTATGACATAAACATTACACTTTTTGAGCAATGGGTCATTCTCAAAACCAGAGCACAGACTCTTAGAGCGAGATGTCTCCATTTTTCTTTTATGCAAGGTGATTATTCTCGGAACCAGAGCACAGACTCTTAGAGTGAGATGTCATTCTTTTGTACTATACATATACAGGTTGTAGCATACTCGGGCATAGACTCCTATGAGGTTCTTCTAACCTCCCTTACACACACATGCACGAGGTTGAGTGGAACTAGCGGCATAAGGCTAGACTTTCTCACTCTCCTCCCTTACATGGATCACCTAGACAGACTCTAGGGGCTAGTTTTCCATGTTCTTTTTCCCATGGATCACCTAGACAAGATCTAGGGGCGAGAAGTCCATGTTTTCTCTCTCACTATTCTTCTCATGGATCACCAATGTGTGTATTCATTCTTTTTTCCTTTCTTTTCTTCTCTTTGCATTTTGTTTCCATTTACATCCTTCATCTTGTGTTAGAGAACTCTCAAATCCTCACACTCTTTGTTGTGTTGGAATTGAGATTTAGTCCTCTTTCTTACCAAATGATTCTCCATTAGTTTTTGATCTCATATCAAATCTTCTTGTGAGCATTTGTCATCAATTTTCTTTAACAATTCGAAGTGGTAAACATGATACCCTGTTTCAACTCACTAAAATTAGCAAGCCGAAACAGGGGGGGGCATATAGCCACCCTCGAATTTTCATCACCTTCCTTAGTAAGCATTAGGTGATTTTGTGATCTAACATGTGGTTTTGTAGGGTGCGGTTCCTAACTGTGTACTGCAGATACCGCTGGGGGCTTCGTTCGACAGACTTATGGATATATCCTTTTTCAAATAATGTTTAGTTTTATGTACTTTAGCTTGCATATGCACGTAGTGTTCATATGACCGCTAAAGTGGGGGCTAAATGTAGTGTCGTAAATTGTACGCACTTGCTAGGGTGGTACAATTTCACACCTAGTTTAGCACCCGCCTTGGCGCATTTTGTATTTTGCATTGCATTTCCCCTTTAGCACTTAATTAATTAAATTAATTAGGTCTAAGGTTCTATTTTATCATCTCCTATATCATAAAGTTGGGCCCTTTTCATTAAAGTGTGCCCCTTTCATTTTATTCTTCCAATACATCATTTAATCAAAAACCCTAATTAGGTCCTATTTTGAACTTGGGGGCTTGATTTCGGGGGTCAAAACATCTCGAAATCACTTGTAACTTCGGGATTCTCTCTAAAATCATCATATCCGACAGTCCTGAAAATTTGGTGAAAAGTTGTCGGGACCATGGCACCCGGAGTGCGATCCAATCATAAAATAAAGCTTAACCCCAAGAAATTGGCGGGATATTCAATCTCTAGGTCGGCCAAAAGTCAAAATTAAGACTTAGTGTTTCATATATAAGAGCTCTCTTTCTTCATTTGAAAGGATCCAGATTTTGGCTTTCGAGGACCTTCTATGCAGCGAAAGAGCAGATCTTTGAAGACTTCAATAACATTCAACATCCATCCATCAAGCATTCATCAATTTCATTCATTTAGGGCTTGGGAGACATTGAAGAACAATAGGAGATTACCGACTGAAGATTGGCTTGTACTCCTCCCTTGAGGGTTGGGTATGATTTCATGTTGTTTTCATGTTTTTGTATAAGCTTCAATATATCCTTTATTCATGCTTTAGATCACTTTGCATCTTGATTTAGAGCATTGACATTATCATTTACAAGCAATTAGGGTTTACTTTCTAGGTTGCTCTAGTTTTCAACACTTTCTGACAACTTTCTAGGTTGCAAAACAACAGTTTCAGGTGCAGAATCAGGACAGTGGCGCCCACGCCCTCGTCCCAAACATTTCCACTCAAATTTTAACACTAGGTATGCATTTACATTCTTGTCTTGTCCTTGTGTTTACAGCTTTCCATTGTTTAAGTTCAATTCTGCAATCTTGTTATTAGTTCATACTTGCACTTTGGCGTTAGGAATTGAACTTGCATCATTTCATCTTTCTATTACAACAAAGGAATAGAAATCCTAATAGGTAGCCTGTGGCTCTCTCTTCC